>NC_042495.1:5932498-5974175 GCF_005508785.2 Acyrthosiphon pisum | reverse complement strand
GAATGAAAAAAAAAACAAAAATAATGATCTAAGTACAAAAAAAAATATTCAAAAAATTAAGGATGCCTATCACTAATAATTAATTTTTAAAAAAAGTGGGTAAAAATAATGATTTTATGGTGAAAAACAAAGAAATCGAAAAACTGATTTTCCCAACAATTCAATTATTGGAGATACTGCTTGTTCCACTAGGAGGGCAGTATTCTCCTGCAGTATATTTGAATATAAATTGGAAGGTGTTTTAAAAAATGAAAAGAAAAAATAAATGTTTTTATTATAAGCGTGTGATGAAAAGATTATTTACCACTATAATACTTAAGTACTGCAGTATATACGCCAAATACATAATATTATACGAAGTATACGAACTACGTTCGTTTTAATGTCTCAATTTCGGAAATTATTTATTGTGACAACGTTGCCGTGCGTCATGAACTTTTACATCTAGTTTGCTGTTGTTTTAATATTTAAGCATAATTGTTATTATTTTCCACACATCGATCAAGTGTGCGTTACCACTTACCAGCCGCTAAATAATATTATTTCCACGTACACGTAACAAGTGCGTTAATTTTTGAGTTGTTTACCACCTCGTCAATAATATTGATAATATAAATATTTTAAAGGTTCATAGTCATCTATAATCGACCGTTGCTGTATATATAAACCCCCTAAACGGCAACAAATACTCATGAACAGGGCTCGAACTTTGTTGCGTTTGCATATTTTTTTCCAGCTTAGTAGATTTATTGCTAGGTAAGTCATACATTATTCTCATGACTCGACGGTTTCAAAAATTTTTAGAGTGCACAATGTTATGCATATTTAAGGATTGTTTAAAATAGAGGTATAATACGCATACATTTCACCGGAAACGACAAGATATAATCACGGGCAATGGAACTTACCGTTTATGAGTGAGTGTAGGTACATATGTAATATAATATTGGTAATATTATTATTGTTTCCGGAACTCTGTATCTGCCGTTTATCATTAGGCCTTTACGAGGTGCCTTTACAGGTGCGGAAAACCATTTTTTTTTATATATTCAAACGTCAACATTTGGCTTTGGTGCGTGGTGTATTTTTAAAATACAATTTCACCGACGATCGAATAGACATAAAAGAAATCCCGAAATTTGAACCTATACAATATACTAGGTAGGTACTGTTTACACTGTAATAGACGTAAAAAGTAGAAAAAAAACTGATTGAAATAAATTTTTTTCTTTTTATACGAATAGCGATAAAAAAAATAATAATATAATATACCCGTGCTATTAAAATCGGACCTATACGTGCCACGGGTCCGCCTCCGCTGACCTAAACATAATATCGTGTTCATTGTTCAAATACAGCGATACAGTAAGTTATAGATAAGGTATAGTTATAAATCATATAATATTATTATGCGGTCACTTTTATCCAACTGCGAGAACGGTCGCACGCGTGTCATTGCGCATAACCACTCTGGAGGGGGTGAGTGGGAGAGAGTGCTTTACGGTGACGGTTTTCTCTAAAGTCTAAAGTCCGACTTTTAAACGCGTCGTCACACTCAAACACGGAGGTCACGACTTACGATTGTAGAAATATTATTGTGTTTTTGACACAGACATAACGTGAATTTTACTGCGGATACCTATATATATATATATTGATTCGACACCGAAACCGTTGTCGAAAACTACGGTGTACGAACTACAAATAATAGAGGTTATATACAACTATATTGTAACGGAGAATAAAATGTCTCATATTTTTCGTGGTACACCAAAATAAAATTATAAAAACAAAAGTTGACGATGTACTTATATATTAAAATGTGAGTTACGTGCTATAATTCCATAAAAATATATATCTATACACAATCACTGAGTGATGAGTCTTATGTTTTGCATTATATTTCCGGTAGGTAAATATTATGTCATTCGTCGTCCAAGCAATACACGGACAAAAACTGAGGAGTTATGTTACAAAAAAATAAATACTTTATTGTACTTACGTCATGTAGATTTCATATAAAATCATAATTTATGCATTATTGTATTTTATGCGTTTTTATTATTTTACTGCTTTAGTCATTAAGACGTAATATTTATTTGAAAAACAATAAAACATATTATAATATATGGCCATCATATGAAAATATAAAATATACATAATATATATATTGCTGTAGAATACTGTAACAATAACTTCTTCAAATTATTATTTTTTATCAACTGCCAACGAACAGCAGTCTTTCGTTGACTTTTGTTTTCATGAACGAACATTAGAAAATAAATAGAACAATTGATCATGGGGTTCACCGACTGTTATTTGTGTTTGACTCGCAGTATATAATATTGTTTTCGATTTTTACTTTTTGTTTCAGATCCATCATTTACGTCACCATATTTTTTTTTTTACCAAAACCATATTTTTTTCTCCATTACGAATACGCGTACAGTGTACACTCCACATCATACCGATATAATGTTTGGGTATATAAGACACAGTACCCACAATTTATCATGGTGTGTGTTTGTCTACGTGACACGTATATTTATTCAATTCTTTCCATATTTTTATTTTTAATCTACAAACGTATTGTATAATAATACTGATAGATAAAACCAGGAGTCGTATAAAATTGGAGAGGTATATTAAAATCAGTTGTCTCATTTCTCCTACAATAATAATAATATAGTGTATTGTGTATGAATTATATTTTGTTCTTTGTCGTGCACTTACAGAGCCGTACTTAGGAATATATAACTGTGGGTAAGTAATATTTTCCTTACATTAAAAACTTCTATTCAATAGTATTACACTTTTATAAAATAAAAACATATCGTATTACAATTTACTATCAAAATACTTGGGTATATATTTTTATAATATATAATGCTTACATTAAAATATTAACTTTTCAAAAAAACGTGGGTATTGTATATTTTAAAATGTTTACGTATTAATATAAAATGTTTGCAGGTTGACAATAGGGAGGGGGTTAAGTGCCTAGACCCTAGTGAACTCCACATTCCCCTATGGTTAATACACATCCGGTAGCAGGTACCTGGTAGGTTATGTGTGTCTGTTCAGTAAAATTTAAATTCAGATTAGGTACGTGTGAATAGTATAATAATGGTTATTCCGTTTTTTACAGTTGACACGCAATCGGATTTTTACACACACAATAACCATAAAAAAATGTTATATTGTACAGATATTATATTATAGCGTGCTTTGGAAATATGGTTGGGCTGTGTGTAAATAAAAAAAAATCAGCACACTACCTGTATAATATGGTTTTGAAGAATAGGATTATTAGATCAAAATATTACGTTTTATACATTTAAACGTATAGATTAAACCTGTACTGCAATAAATAATTGAATTTGTTGCTTAGCCAGTTGTTGTAATTTAATTTACTAATTATTATTTGTATGTGGAATTGGAAAACTATATGAAAAAAAAAACAGTTTTACAAAAAAAACAAAAATAATTAATGGGATTAATAAATTGTGATATTTACGATAGGCACTGTAAATTGTAATATAAAGTAATATAAATTGAAATTCAATATTTTAGATTTACTATAACGTTTTACTATAATATTTACTAATTTAAATTTTTAAGCTCGTTCTTTAAAGTTACACTTCTGATACAAATAGTACATCAAGGATCGGGGGGTTGAAGGGGAAATCCCCACCTTATTAAAAACAATCTCTCAAATAAAATATTTACCTTGAATTCTTACACCATCACCGTGATTATGATAATCACCATCACCATGCTTTGTAATAAAAACGAATGATACTCAAATTTCCTTTTTTACTGCTTCCATCATAGTATACCATTAGGCAATTCATTCAATTAAAAAAAATAATAATGATAGAACAGCGATATTTATAAACATCACTCATTACTTTCGTCGGAACAGTAGAATCCAACTGTCTTTGTACTTTGTGTGAATAATTAAGCAACAGCTAGGTATAGTATATAAACGATGTCTACAATAAAATAGCAAACGTTGTATCATTTATTTTGAAGTACAGTTTATTTTCTGGGTTGAAATGTCAATGTAAAGCATAAAATACCATTCATCATGGTGGCCCAACCAGTATATAATATTATAAAAGTCATAAAAACGTACACCGATGTTTAAGTAACATCGACGACGAATACCAAAACCAGATATAGAAATTTTAAATATATCTACTCAAGTTATATGTAACTCAGGTGCGTAAGACAGTGTTGTATTGTGTTATTATGCACTCGAAAGCAGATATAAATCATCACTGCAATCAGAAAGCAATTTCCTGCAGTTTAGCATCAGCACGCAGTAATGTCACCGTAATTCAAATTCAAGTAAGTAGGTACATTGATAACAAATCGTGTGAAAAACGATTATCTGATTTTTTTCTTGTAGTACGAATATGGTACAATTTCTTACTACTTCTACTAACTTTGGGTAACTAGGTAGGTTTCCAAACATGAAAAAAAATAACAACAAAACATGTATATAACTTTATAATAATATAGAATTCCAATTATTATTCATTTCAGTGTACACCAAATATAACCAGTTTGTTTCAATAATCATCACATCATGACAGATTTAATTTTTATAAACGTGAATAAAAATTCCGAGCTTTTAATTCCATACAAATCTTGTATAATTCGTCAGAGATAAATCTATTTAATTTAATAATTTAATACAATAATACAATAAAAGTTTTTTTTCCGTACCACGTGTTATGAAATTAAGGTTTAAATCATAATAAAATACATTATTGAGTTAAATATAATAAAATGGGACTGTTAATATCAACACTATTATATAAGTCATGTGGTAAGTAAAAATAAAGATATAACGTCATTATCTCCAAAAGCTAAATAATGATGATGCTATTTTATGCAACACGCTATAATATAATATTATAACTATAGCGACGTAAAATATAATATTACATACAATTCACTCGGAAAATTCATTATTATATTATTATATTAATGTGCATACACGGCTACTGTGACACAACGATGATAAATTAATAAGTAATAACCATTCACAGAATCATAAAAATTAAATCACTAATACTACCTATTATACTTTAATATTAAAATTCATAACAATATAATATAATAGTATAGGTATATCAAATGATACATTGGATTTTACCTTAAATAGAAACATCTGCAGTGGTTATAATATAATATGTGCCACTATATTGTAGTCGGATTTGAGATGTATACATTTATTACCATATGTGAATACTGTTTGGAAAAATAAGAACGGTACCTATGTTGGAACGAGTTTATTTTTAGAACGAAGAAAAATGTACTCGAATGAAGGCCGTACCCGAGCAGCCCTCATTGTTCTGGTGTCTGCGAGATATACCCATCGCGGAGTGATAGCCATGCCCACTTTCAAAGTTGACTATAATATTACGGAATGGGTTGAAACGGGACTAAAAGTAAAATCCAACTCAAGTACTCAACAACAATAGGATTTCGGATATTGCGAACAAACAAGTTTGATTTAAACCCTTTATTTTTATTGGTGTATTCAATTATATATTTATACACCCAACATAAATAACTAATGGGGATAAACGAGAACGTACAAAATATGTTGTTCAACAGCAGTGCTGCTAGATACTTTATGGACTCGGATAGTTTTTTACGTCGCAAGGTCGTTTATTTTTGGACCAGACTTTGACATGGTAATTTTCAATAACATGACGTTATCTCTGAAAAACGATATGTTACGAATTACGATTGCCCTCCTGCTATCGCATTCGCAGGGCACTTATAATAATAATATAGCATGCGGTGAAAATACAACGTGCGAAATTCCTATTCTACGTTGTTGGTTTTTCGTAACGTTTATCCGATTTGACAGGGATTTAAAATTATACGGAACTTTGGTATATTATAATATCCTAATATAGGTGTACTGTACAGATGGCTATGGTAGGTACATATACATATGAATGAAACCTCCACTAACGGATACCTCCAAATAGCGGACGTGGTTTTGGGAACAAACTGAGTACAAACTGAATCCTCTGAATAGCGGATAACATTTCAGTGACCGAGAGTGACCGGTGTTTAGCGGTTTCATTGTATCAAATACACGCGTAGATTTATCATCTCTGTGGACATTATATACCACTGAACAATGTATTTACATGGAATGCGTATCATGTATAATTAGGTATATATCATATTATATTATGAACTAACAATGGCCTATACGCGAGCCACCGTAAATACATTCCGATTTGATATTCAATATTAATTATGATAACAAATTTCGTAGATAACACAACATTTCATCATGTTTCCCTTGACTCGGAATGCATAATATGGTGACTTCCTATCAGGATCATATTTTGATGAATACACGCATTCCATATAATATGTATTTTGTTCAGTGCATTATGCAAATTACGTGCGTATACAGAGTGGTTGTTGTCGTCGGAGTTGCGATCGTGACTATTTTCGCATCACAAATCGGTCGGCGAAAAACACAGAGCGAACCTTATTGTTGTTATTATTGTTTTTTAACGACGCGCTCTCCTCTGTATTATGGCGCACGCGGCAATCGTCATCCAAACCTATACTATTTCATACACAAACATAATATTATAGTCATAGTTCTATTCAACATTGTCGGTTTTTCGTAGAGTTTATCAATTTTTTTTTTATTATTTATTAACCCTTGGCAACATAGGCTATATGATCATATTGGTTGTAAAATAAATGTTGAATTTACTTATTTCACAATATTACAATTTTGTTGTACTTAAATAAATGGTTTATTTTTCGATTGGTTTTTACAGATTTTCAATAGTAGTTAGGCGGCACTGCTGTAGTGATGGAATTGTAGACGTTTGAGGGTGACTGAGGATGATTGTGTAGCATATTTCTGGTATTCATTCGGGAATATTGGAGTATGTTCTGGTGTGGAGATACGTTCGGTATGCGGTAAGTATTACCTATTTGGTGGTGACTTGGATGACTGATTTACAATTATACGTCACGCGGGTGTATTACAATATTTTATATCATAATAGGTTGTATTATAATATTGTATACATTTCACGGCAACTATCTATACACGACCTATAATCAAATGCGGCTTTATTGTTTCTGTGGACATTATACTGCAGGTATAATCGTATAAGGGTTGTCATCGTCGCAGGGTTGCGGCCGTGGACTATTTGCGCATCGCATTTCGGCCTTTCAAAAACACCGAACGAACCTTATTATTGTTATATTATAATAATTATTTTTTTTATAACAACGTGCGCTCATTGTATTAAATACGCCGTCAATCGTCGCCCAAACCCATACAATTTACCGCATCTACGACGCGCACGACAATGGAACCCGCGGTAATATAGTCATAATAAATTCAAACCGAAACAATCAACGTTTGGTTTACTCGAGTTTTGTGTATCGTAAAGAATATTTCCCCTGTTCTTTCGTACGCCGCCCCAGCGCAGTTCAGTTTCGTATTAAGCGCCTAACAATATAATAATTTATACGTTCGGACGAAATTTCGTGCGTAACGCCGGCTCGTAATATTTTATACTTTTATTTTTACCGTATACATAATAATATACTATTATGTGGAATGCCGAGCAGACGTTACAATTGTTTATAAATTAAATAACAAAAAATTGAATTAGATGACCGTAAAATGTAATGGTGTAATACAATATTATTATTACCGTTTATATTATAACAATATACATAAAGTCATTTTTTTTCGTAGGAGTGATGCTGCAGGATGAAACATGTGGAGCAGCTGCTAATCGTTCGATTGAGTAAATAATCTGACTAAAGTCGAATTATCATTAGAATTTTAAAAATTATAATAAATAAACGATGAACAATGTATATTATTGATACTGATGAAACTGTAATACCTACCTAGGTTATAGCTGTATTTTGTCAGAAAATAAAGAATGCATAAAATGTCCACGATGATTATTGAAATGTTTTCTGTTGCTATTGTTAAATAGCAGTTCTCTGTTCTTTTAAATAATTTTGATGAAGATGAGCCGGCGAAGACGGCAGAAACAGCCAATGAACAAAATGAAAATAAAATGCAATAGATATGATGATTAATTATTAGTCGAGGCTGTAAACAAATATTTCCATACATTATAAAATGTATATTGTTATTGTTTTGATTTTATCTTTTTTTTTTTAAATCGACCTAACTTCAATGTAAAGTATTTTTTTTATGATTTTTAAAATAAATAATTCATGAAATACTGCTTGTAGACTTAGTTTGTACACACGAATTTAAAAAATCAGCTCAATATTGATCTATCGAAAAAATTTATAAGGTATTGTGTTAAAATTATATTCAGTTTACTTATTGTTTAAAAATCAATAATAAATATTGAACAGTTGTATATTATTTTAAATAATAATTGAAAACATTTCTATACACTGCATTTTAGATTTACATTTAAAGTATGTAGTGCATAATTTTGAAAAATGAATTTCTTTGTGATTTTAAATAATTAAATATATTAACTACAGCCTATAAGTATGAACTGAACGCATTTTATGCGTTGGTAAAATAAAATAAGTTGATTTTTGCGAAGCTGTGGTTAAAATAAATTTATAGTTTTTAGGTTTTACTAAGGTCACTATACAGAGATGTTGGTTTGAACCATTTGACTGGATGTGTAAATACGGGCATCGTTCAATATTGCGCCTAAAACAAAGTTTTTGTTTAGGGTCAGTGTACCAATTTTGCTCCTTATATTTTACGGTTAGTATACCAATTGCGCTTATATTCAAATTTCTTTACTTTCAGATATGAAAATCATGTTGTTCAATTTAATTCCATCAACATCAACATAAACAATCAAACGAGTTTTGTTTAATTTCTTAACATAATAATATTATGTTTTTTTATTCATATGATAATACCATTGATTATAAATACTAGTATTTATAATCAATGACAATACTTATCAAGTACACTCTAGACACATTATTTTAAGTCCAAAGCCTATCAATATTTTAAAATGATATTTTACATTTTTATTGTTATTACACTCTTCCTAAATAAATATATTTTAATAATGCTTACAATCTCACATTATATTAAAATATTTCATTTTACAAATTAATATATTTCACCCGCATACATACTAACCAAGAATACTACTTAAAAGTTTTGAAACCACATGCATTTTTTAAAATATGTTTGTTAAAAATATGCATTGACAATGACAAGACATGTACAAAAAAAATAACAATCGGATATGTTTTAAATGTTATAAAGTTCCAAGTGTTTACAAAATACTAAAAATATGTAATTTTGCAAATAAAAAGAGTAAGCAATGTCTCGTTAATTTATAGAATACTATTAATAGGCATAATTGATCAAATTGTATTTATACGATAATTGCAATTTCAACATTTTTGATTAACATTCAAATGCCAGAAAATTTTACTTATCGATATATCCAATTTTTTTTAATAAATATTTAAAATACCTAGGTATAGGAAATCAGTTTCCAGGTACTAACAATCGATAAAATAGTATTATGTTTGTTATATTCCGAGTTCATCCACGAATTTATTGGTTTTATACAGTGATATATATTTTTTTACGTTAATAGTTTAGAGACTACAACTCGGGAATAAGAAGTTTTCCAAAAGTTTTAAGCAGCTTCGTATATATACATGGATTAGAAATCAAGTCTAGTTGTCACTTAAAACGGAATTTTCGATTTTCTCAATATCTTCACTATATAACCGTGCGAAAAATAACTTATAACGGTCGAACAATTTTTGAAGAGATCTTTGCAACAACGATTTTGTCACAGACCTCTGTGCTAGGAATAGTTTTTTTTTCATTATTTATAGTTATAGTAATATTAAACCACTGTCTTCCTTTAATATGAGCACGGAAAAGTTTACAATCCATACTTAATCTCTGTTTATTGAGTAGCTTTTTAATATTGTGTATCGTATAGTGGTTATAACATATACGTTCTATAAATAAAACTATTTACATTTTAGATTTTCTCTAATTTTATAAAAACGTTTCTTGCGACTTTTATTATATAGCAAGAAATAAAAACAAATATCGTTAGTTATTTTTTGCTTTTTAATTAGATGATTGCCATCGCTATGTCATTAATTACAACTTGTATAATAGTTGTATATTATAATATAATATAAATTATTGTAAAAGATATTTTTTGAAGTATTGAAGTATTGATATAGATACTATAAAATAAAAATACAAATACTTTGAGTAGTAACCTACCTAAAAAGTATTTGATCACTATTACTCAGCTAATTGTATTCAAGTAGGTACTTTACAAGACTGTTTAATTGCGTACATTTTAAATGTATTTTACATAATATTAAATATACATATTGTCTTGATTAGTTAGGTATGTAGTTTATAGAATAATGTCTTGTTTATATTTGCAATATTTGTAACTTATATAAAATTAAAACTAATTTATGATTGATTACCAATAGTTTTCATTATTACCGTTTTTGCAATTTGCCTAAAAGTTAAACTTTATTTTCTAGGTACTGGTACTCTTATCCAATATATCATCAAGTTTATTAAAAATAATGAACGCATAAAATATTGAATATGTCCACAAACAAAATGGAGGGTAAAATTAAATTATATTTTCTGGAAACATTGCCGGGGAAGGTAGATTTTGTTCCGATTTTTTTTCGTTGTTTTGTTTTAAGTCATCAATCTCTATATGTACCTAGACTTGTTCAGTAAATATGATGCTAAATAATATGATGAAAAAAAGGCCACGTGTGAAAAGGGTACGAATAACGTATTGGTTTTTAGGACAGTCAGTATTATAAATTCGATTAAAACTCGTTTAAAACAAAATTCTCATACGAACCCTTTTTAGCACGATTTTTTTTCCAGGACCATTATTACTACCAGAAAAGGGTAAATAATAATAACAAGTATACAACGGTGTGGACATCGAACATACGTGGGGGGGGGGGCATTTAAAAATATAACACTCACCGCAATTCTACGAAAGTAACCACCCAACATAATAGTCCTGAAACGAACAGGTGATTGTACAATCGAGAATTTCATAATGAGATTACGTTTTTATTGTTATTGCTGCTCGATTAGAAACGAACATTGAAATTTAAAAGCTGCGTGTTCGCGTTTCCATATCAAACACAAAATGAACGTAATAAATTATTTACGTCATATTAAGGTTGCATCTGAACCCTTATTGTTTTTTTATTTTTATTTTATAATAATCAATACATATTATTATTACAACAATCTACAATTCATTAAAACAATGGGGGGTGTAGAGCTCAAGTAGTATCAGTTACGCCACTCTCGCTGTAGGTATCCATTCTAAACGTAATATTATATTGATTTATTTTATATAATAATATAGTTTTCGAAATAAGCTCAACAACTAGGACGACGTACGTGTTTTAGAACGGATAATAATAATTATGCTAGCGTTGTATCTGGATAATGGACAATAGTGTAACATGCATGATAATATTATATACCTATAATATATTATATGGCTATATTATATTATAATGTGTGTAATTCGAAAACACCGGACTTAGTCGCGGGTACTATTATATTGTTCCTGGTGATTTAACTACACAATATTCGAACCAGAACTGTAACGATTGTTATTTTACAATATTTTTGAAAAATAGATATAATACCTATTTAGGTAATGCACGAAAAAATATACAATTTTTCAAGAACAACACTTTTGTCATTTTAAATCATTTTAGTATGCATTTATTACTTATTGCATATTTTATAATCTTTATATTTTATTTAATATTGGCAGAAATTATTTGACAGTATATTGCATTGTATTTTAATAATGATACTCTACTTGTTTCGAATAATATTGATAGCAAATGACAAGACTAGAATAAAAATAAAGTCATCAAATATTTACAGTAAGCATTTGATAATGGTGACACACCACTATTGTTTTGTGATAAGTCTGAAGTCATTATATTACGGACAGTCAATAAATCTAATAACAGGCGTCGGTATCAAATACACTCGAATAGTTCAATGGTCAAGAAAAAAATATTGAGCACTCGTAACTTTAGCTATATAATAACACAACTCATAAACCAAAATTAATTATTATCACCACCTGCACTTATTGTTATTATTAGTATTTCATCCCAACAAGTTCAATCGTTATTGGTCTTAAATGAATAACCTATATATTATTATATTTATCAGTGCGAGATGGAAGACGGGATAAAAAATTTGAGTTAAAAGAAAAAGTATAGGAATTTATAAGTTTAGACATTTCATAATTTATATCATGACTGTATACATTTTACACAATCGAACTTTACAAGATACCGTAGATATACATTTGGCTTGTGTACCTAATACTTATTATTGTTGTAACTATATTATCAGCCATCACCAATCGGATGATTAAAAATATTTTTAAAGTCCATATTAAGGAAGTTATAAAAGTGCCAAACTTGAACAACGTAATAATTATTTACGATTTTTTTTTATTATTTTAGAAGATAAATCATATGTTGGTATATAATAAAGCCATACAATGTAGTTAGAATAAAGTGATGTATGTAAAGTTTAAACGATTATCATAATTATTTTATTACAAGGGTTATATAGGGTGCCAAAATTAAAATGCAAAGTTACATCAAAATTATACGAAAAGCAAAGTCATATGCGTATTGCAATGTGGACATAATAATATTATAATATTACGATATTAGATATCCGTTAGGAAAGATTTTTATTAATTTTGGTCTAAGGATCATATTATTCGGTAGCTGGTTTGAAGAGTTTGGTTTTTTACTCTAACATTATCTAATATTTTAATAAGTACCTAATTTACTGTACATTGGAATATGGTTGTTAATAATTATATCTTTAAGTTTACTCGGGTTATGATAAATGATGAACTATATAACAGCCTCAGTCGTGTGTAATATTTTGGACATAGTCGAAAAGACAGGATCGAATGTGTATAAAATATAATATTATATCTATGACGTAGCTATTCAACTTTTAAAATATTTTATTTCTTTAGTTATTAGTATAATAAGGACAATGATTACAGCATGTAAGTTGAATTTATGATGGTTAATTGTATTATATAGTGTGGACAACTATATATTATTTAGCGTGTAATACATAATTAGGGTGTAACGGATGTTACAGTATAATATTATATTATAATGCCTTGAATAATTTGGTAAAGATGAACTAACCAAACTTGGTAAATATTTTATATGGTAAGTACAACAAGTAAGTTAGTTTAAATTTTAAATTTTTTCCCAGATTAAAATGAAATAAAAAAAACATTAATGACGTCAAACATCGGTTTGTATAAAATATAAATGCGTATTTATAACCATTGGTCTTTTAAAATCAACTTTTGAAACTTTCAAAAGTTAGATTGATTGGAAAAGTTATTTTCAAAAAGAATCCATTAAGTATTAGTTGTTTGTGTTATTTTTCCGCATGGAAGAGATAATTTTCTTTTCACAAACTCAACTGACTGCCGGATAAATTGAGAAATTTAAGTTGTACTGACAAAAAAATGTATAAACCAGATTAAAGTATAGAAATGACATACCTATCTTGTATTATTTGTAAGTTGTTATGGGATACTAATACGCGTGCATGATAGCTGTGACTTGAAATATAAAAACGTAATTTTGCATACCGAGTAGACTGATTTTAAGAATATGTTTAGTTACAATACGTCTTTACATAGATAAATTGGATTTTTTTTTGCAGATAAAATATCTAAACTTTAGGAATATTATTTAAATGCTGCTTCCTTTGCATAGGAATACTGTATGTTTAATACACATAATATTTCAGGGTTAAAAAATCACAATGTCTGAGTTTTATTTTGTTATTATAGTGATAATATAGCTAGCTTATGCAAACCTGTAGTATATAATAATTTACATTTAATAATATAAAAAAAAAACGGCAACAGATGATGTTATCAGCCGTTTTTTATGAAAATTATAATTTCAATAAATGTTTATTATTAAACCAACAGTCTATTACTTATTTGTAAGCCTTGAAGTATTAAGGCAACCAAGAAAATGTTCAATAATATATTATCACCTATGTATCATCTGATTGTTCACGGTTATGTTAACTTTAATGTTTAACCACATACAAATAGTTGATTATTGTTCCAATAACCGATATTACGTGGTGTTTTGACACTTTAAATATTTTTCTTCGGTATACTGCAGCTATAAAGTTCGAAATATCAAGGTTATTGCCACAGCTACAGCAAGGGCGTATAAAGATAGAAAAACAAAAAAAAACACCGGGATAAAACATAATATATTGAAAATATTGATTTCTTTTTCGTACACAAATATATGGTTTTACGAGGGTATCTACATTGAGTTATGTATAGGTATACATATGTATGGAGATAACGTTCAAAAACACATAAATCGTCGGAGAACATCGGAGCGAGCGCCGTCTTCTTACGTTGAAAATAATCACCCAGACATTTGTCCGATCAAATATTCATCAGTATAGGATAAAATCGGGTGGATTATATTATTATTGTAAAAGGCTGCAAGTGGGTATATAGGTTGTTCGCAGGTATAAGCGGCCTTTGCGGCCTGCAGTAAATACCGTTTGGGTTTACCCGATATCGTACTCATTTTATATTTAGGGCGGATGTGTCGGAGTTGCGTGTGCGGACATCCATCTCTCCGGTCTTGCTTTTTTCCCGCGGGTGTGTACAACAGTATATAAATATATTATAGGTATATATTTCTCGGTACGGAAGCAATTTTCGACAGATTGATTATATTAAAATAATATATTACACGTTGTATGTTAAAGGATTGGAATACATTCATTAAACAGGAAATTGTATAATAATTGATTTGAACATAAAACATTTTCCACTTAATAATTTTTTATTCGTTTGATATGAAATTTATGTTTCTCACCAAGTGCATTAAAACCAACACTGGTTGAATGAAATAAGAAACACTACATATTATGTTTATATTATACATGACAGCTATATATATATATATTATATTTAGTTAAAATTACAAAGAGACGAAATTTAAAATGTTTTAAAAAAATTATAATTTAAAAACCTACCGTGGTTAATATTTTCAATTTCTTAGATGATACTTTAAAGCTTAATGTTAATAACCTAATGTAATATTACGTTATACTGCATATAATATTCACATAATAAATACTAGTCGAACCGAGTAGAGAAATTAGAATTCACACGTGCCCAATAACCATGTTACGATTTATATAGATATACGAAACATCTATAAAAGTCGAATGATACTACTATTTGCAATCGAATCCGTTGTGAACTTGGACGAATAAAAATACCCACTTAAAATATTATTGACTTTGAAAAACTGTGTATGCTATGGATTTGTATAACTGCTACTATAGTGTGGATCTCGTATGATAAATTATAGCTTTATAAATTATAATTAATTAATTATTTTTTTAGTGAAAGAGTAAAAGAGTTTAAATACATATCACGCATAATACGATGAACGGATTAGACACGACGATAGACGCGTCATAACTAATACAAAATAAAAGGTATAACAAAGATTTAAAAATGTTGTCGAAATCGTAAAATAATATAATGAAAAATATGGATAAAGATCGGTTAGAATATGGTTTCTTTGAATAATACAATCGCTAATAATATGATATATTTTTTTTATCAAACAAAGTCACGCTGCCTCTATAGTATATTATAATAATAATTGTATAATAAAGTGTTCATACATAGATAATATTTTTAAGTATTTGTAAGATTTTAGATGAATACAAATTTACATTACAAAGAAAGAGTGATGACCTTGGATTTCATAGCGACGGTTAGAGACGGTTGGCGTCGTGTTGATACAATATAAGCTTAATCGTATAGACTATAGACAATGAAAGCCATTTTAAAATCCAGAATCCTAAAGACTATATTATTATGGTCCAATATCAGTATAATATATTTAGGGAAAAATAGAACCTTAAGTTTTATTACGTCGTTATATTATCGGCATTCAATGCAAAATAAGTAAAATATACATTTACAGGTATGCCTAATTGACATTGTACATCGTAACGGAAAATACATTATACCAATCAGTTATAGTAAATATATAAATCTTGCGATTGAGTCGATTATATTTATTTATTTCTGAAAAATTGAAACTTAAACGTAAATAATATATATTATTCGTGTATTGTTCAATAATGCGTTTACGCTGTAATATTATTATGATCATCATACCTATATTATCTCAATATTCTATCGCGAAAGTTATTAAAACTTATAATCAATAATAACTTTGCGATTAACATTTTAAAACAAAAGCACTGAAAAATTAAAAGCTTCATCCTGTTTTTCCAAATTAAAAAATGAACAGATAATACAAAGGTATGTATAATATTACTTAAATATTTTTATGAATTTGTGTCTAAAATAATTGAAAATCTGAATTGTTTCATTCAAAACAAAATATATTGTATAATACTTATGATGTATACATGATATCACGAGTATCGTTCAATCAAAACAGCAAGTACAGAATTAATACATATTTTATGTACCTAAAGACTTTTTATTGAGAAAAATATATTTCAATTTAAAAAATGGTTCATGGATTTGGCAAAATAGTTTTTGAACAAATAATCTCCACTGGTTCCTAATAATACCTATTGTATGATATGTCTACATTGACCTTTTTCGAAATTGAATAATTCCAAAATCTCAAGGGTAAACCGTCTATTATTGCTACACGGATGACGCGGATCGGAGTTGATGGAAATACGTGAATAAATAATATATTATAGACTTACTACGAATATAAACCACGAATCACACATGTATAGTTAACCTACATATGCCATAAAATGTATAGTGTTAGACACTTCCTTTCAAAAATGTTTATTATTTATGGTGTACATTAAGAGTCGCTTATTATTTTTTTTAAATACGTGAACTTCTACTACAATTTTAGTTACAGTAAAACACATTACGCATAGATTGTTAAAAAGTTGAAAATTAACCGTATTGAAAATATAATATATTATACTAAATAGGCAAAGCTCGTTTTCATTTGGACGGTGCTTAATAAACAATTGAATAATAATAATGTTACACATGTTCAGACCATTCATCCGGCGGGCGATTGAGTTCACTTTTAGCTGAATAGAAGATAAGTTGCCTCTTTAATATTTTAATATTTCACGTGCAAACATTTTAAATAAACGTATAGCAAAAAGGTTTTTATCGAGTTGTATCTGAAATACATTGCAGGCATATGGTTCAATGTTTGAAATAAGTACGTGTATTTGCTATATAATTTTTGCTTTTTCAATAGTGCCGGAGAGCACAAAACCACTTAACTATATTTTCTCGTTTTCAACGAATCTCAGATATTTAGACAGTTTTTTATTAAATACGTAATACTCAAAAGGATTTTATCGATTAATAATTGCTCTATATAGCTATTACAAACGAGTTAACTATAAAGTACATAATATTATCACAATTGCATACTTTTCCAGTATACATTTCAAATGGAAATCGTTTATATCTTATTTCCCATTAAATAACGTTTTATATAAATAAATATTAGAATACTCAACATATTTTTTTTTAGTTTAAAACCTGTCACATGTTGTATTGTACTCCAAAAACTCATCTCAATAAATAATAAATTAACTATTATATCATTACATCAAAAATAGCAACAATTTTTTTTTTTAATGTGCAGTATAGTGCTTCGGGCACTAAATATTAATTACATATTAAGTTGTTATAATTCGAATATACATATAATATCTGTCAATTACCTAAAATCCAAACTATAGGAAACCAAATTCAATAGAAATACGATATTACTGATTTAGAATAAACTTAATAATAAATATTTTATTTTGATAGCTACATTACCTTTGTTATTCCTATCACAGTGACGATTTACATTTTTTTCCGATTCTTTTCAACATCGTACTATTGTTTATAAACATGACGTATATTATATTGTATACGCTATACAGAAAAAGTATTATAACTATTCTTTCTCTATAAAAATACAATGTTATAAAAGAAAATTATAATGACAGTTTTGCCGCACAATAAATTATTAAACACACAGGTTTAAATACTAAACCACAAGGTTCCACCAGAAAACGTTTTAATATTTATTTTAAGAATGCCAATTCGTTAATAAATCCTGCCAAGGAAAATATTGATTAATTATGTATTTATAAATTAAATAATTTTTAAAATACAAATTTACGTTTGACGTTATATCTATATTTTTTGCATTTTGACTGGATAATTTCTAAGTTCTAACCAATAAGGACTTTCATAAACATAATTTCTAATCAGCACATCAATTTGTTGTAAATATTATAAGCACACTTACATAGCTTATAATGTTTATAGTTTCACCAGTCATCACTATACTTACATTAGTTCAATATACACTATAAAGGGAACAATATATAAGATATAAACAAATATTACGATAATATTAGGCAAATGTTAATATCTACAAGATTTTAAATAAATTATTTTTTTTATGAAGAATTATATTAAATTATAATACTTTAATTAATTGATGAAAATATTACTGAGTTCCATCAATGTTCCTTCTGCAATTGTTTGTCTATAAATGATAATTTTTATTCAACTATAATATAGTAGTTTAAAGTGATGTACCTAAACATAAATAAAAATATATTTATTGTAACTATTAAGAACAAAATCCTCTTTCTGTTTTCGTTTAAACTAGATTGAATCCATTTTTTTATTAATAAATTATAAGCGATAGGGATTGATATTATTATAGAACCACTCGACAACTCCCGTAACGTTTGATTTGATTTCGTATAAGCTTGCTCTGCTTTGTCAGAAAATAATATAACATTTTTATTTACCGTTTGCATTCGTCTTATCGGAATTTGACAGTAAATGTATTATTGTATTGTTAGTAAGTATAACATTAAACATATTGTTAATGTAAATAGGTTATGACTAAGAAAAATTATTAACATTAAGATAATTCTTAATTATTTTACACAAGTTCAAAATACAGTAATTTATAAAACTAACGAAAATTAAAATGTTCAACAAACAGCTGCCATCAATATTCGTATACTACTATAAACAACGAACCTCGTAAATTAAATTAAAATCAATGTTATAATTATTACATTTTTCTGAACGAAGTTTGTTTACTGGTCTTATATTGCAATGTTGAGATTAATTAGAAATGAGCTTAACATTATAAGTTATGGACTT
Source organism: Acyrthosiphon pisum (assembly GCF_005508785.2). Classification (NCBI taxonomy): domain Eukaryota; kingdom Metazoa; phylum Arthropoda; class Insecta; order Hemiptera; family Aphididae; genus Acyrthosiphon; species Acyrthosiphon pisum. Next base: position 5,954,817 of record NC_042495.1, on the reverse strand, counting down.
TGGTATATAAATGTTTTTTTACCATTCCTACATTAAACAGTTTAATTAGTGACCGCTTGACCCATATACGCCCATAACAATAACATTAATCTATTGAGGATAACTTCAAAACACTTAACGTAGATTCTTAGTCAGAATAATTTTATAATATTGTATAATAATAAATATATTTCGATTCTTCCCTCAAAAACATTTGCTAGATTGAAAATCAATTTTGAAGTTTTAGATTAAATTCATGCAAATATGCAATCATTTTATTCGTAATTACAATACACAGCAGTTTTAGTGTGAATAACATGGTGTTTTTTATACGTTTAGGAACGTCGATAATAATAATATTATTTTCTACATGCATAATGGAGTTACAATGTTGAAAATTATTCACAGAAGGTAGTAACAATATTAACCACTCATCGTTATAATATATTAATGTTAATAGATACGCCAAAAAGGGATGTATACGCAGTCACTATTCTAAAATATATAATGGTTATTTGAGAGGGATATTTTCAACATTGAAACATAATATAATAATATACATATTTTATAATAACATGAAAAAATATCGGGCGATGAAAATTAATTTAACACAGCCCAGCACTTTTATGCCACACCGCAAATTAATTTAAATGTATAATATGAAATAATTAGTTTACTTGACACCGTTGTATTTTGTTCATTCATTTTTTTTTTTTTTTAATTCGATTGAAAATTAAGCAAAAAATTAAAACTGCTAATATAATATGATATCATCCTAAGTGTGTTTCAAACACTGTACATGACGTACATTGTTGTAGTTAATATTACCGATTGTTGGTGTATGATACGCGTTACAGACAACTTTTGACGTAATCTTAATACTCGTACATTATAAACCCAAAATGGTAAAACTTAAATATTATGATAATATGTTAACATCGACCCGCAGGTCGAACAAACTTTGATAGTGAACTAGAAGCCACGTCTACATAATATTAATATATAATAATATTATATTATGTGTATATGAACAACGAAGACGCGTAAGAAGGTAAGAATCGAAGTTCAGATGTTAATTTCAAAAAGTTTATTTTATGTTAAAATGTACACGACAGGTTATCAAAACGTGTCTTGTTTTTTTTGACGTCTAAAAAATGACTGATACATTATCAACACGTCATACCACCCTTCTATACGTCACTGCATTACCGTCTATACCGCGCACGTTGATCAAACAATCATTAACCGAGGATATCGGCAAAGTATATTATATTGTGTTTTGGGGTTAATTTGATTTCGATTTATCACTAGCAGAAGCTAGTACTGTTTGAAAATACGACGGTCAAACGAAAATGGGAGAACAATATTCTACGTGGTAGTTAATTGCACGAGTCACATATTATGACATGGGTACACCCTTTTCACGGAGAAAAGGCACCAGCTTTTTAAACGTAGGTATTATATTGGTATTACATAGTGACGCACGCCAATTGAAAACTATTCCGACAAAAGCTGCTGCTCGTGAAACCAAAAACAACCGACCGACATGCAATCATGGGAAACGCATATGATATTATAAAGGGAGTGCAGCAGGGTACTGAAAATATAGAGTTCGGATATGCGTACAACCGTGTTATCGAAGAACGAAAAAACAGTCTATGGCAGCGAATATGGGTACAAGGTACTGTGCAGATTAATTGCACTGAATGTTAATAAAATTACATCCCAGGTCAACGATCCACATTGACGTTGTACGTGGAGCGACCGGCTGTGGGATATTACATTAATTTATAGGATATCAATAAAGTAAAATTCCAGTTAAAACTGACTGCAGTCATAACCCAAAATTATAATGGACTATCGATCATGATATTATATAGATTTCATAAAGAGCAAACCACCGATGGAATTTGAAGAACGAGCAGCAAGGGACTATAGGTACATGATAATAATATATTAGGTAGATATAGGTATAATATTATTATAGAAATGAAAATGAATCGTTCCCGCACAATTTATTGTAATGTAGTCAGTTCCTGCAGATGGAAAATTATTATGTTTTTTTGTCAATGCATTGTAGATATTTGGCAGTTTATTTGCATAATATGTTATATATTGTAACTAGAGATGAATTTGATGAGAGTAGAGAGTAGGTGAGTACAATAAAATACGATGATGAGTTGTACCTCCAAATGGGTAAGTCACTTACCTACATACTATATAATTTTCTGTACTAAAATATGTATATATTTTATGGTTACGATGCTCTTTTGGTGCATGCGTCTAATGCTATCTATTATGAACATGTTTTCCTAAAGGTGAAACCACCAGGGTCGTGTTAGTTTTAAAACTTTGCTCGATAAAGTATTCAATAGCATCATGAGTTATATCGTGTATGCATATAATATAGCAACGCAGTGTGTACAAGGCTGCGGTTATACCGAAAAAGCTTTTATTTAGAGCTAGATATTTTAGTTGATATGAGACAAATTAATTTTGATTTTGGTAAACTTTTGTTTGACATATTTATGTTATCTCGGTTTTGAATTATTTCTCCTTACTATTAACAAGCACAGCGATATTGTCATGTTGATTTCCATTGGGAAACAGAGTACACAGACATATCTGAGAGTAAAAAATTGAAATAAATGTATATAAAACTCCAAGGTATTGTTACGAAAGTATCTGATATAAAATGTGTCACGGCGATTGTAAAATGAAAATAATTAATCAAACATTTTAAATATATTGGTAATGGAGTCGAATTGGTTTTACAATAAAATGTTATAAATAGTTTCTCTAACCGTTAAAAATAATTAGTTATCGAAAACTTTGAAACATTTTAATGAAAATTTCATTTAATGTCAGCAAGCGTGGTTAACCATCACCATTTCAAATCGTTGTTCAGTCTTTTGGGTTCCTCCTAAAAATGTTCACTTATATAATTCCTATTTACTGTGAATACATATTTTGTTTATATACATTGTTAAGCAATAGTTATCAGATTTTTCTTAAACTGAAATAAAGGTTTATCGTGATTTTCCATTTATATTAGTTTCCCTAGACATTTATTTTACGTGTTATCATAACGTGATAATAATAATATTGTATTAGTATTATTATCGGTTTATGATATAGAGGTTTTTTCGAGCGTAAGTTGTACGAGTTGTGTGATTACTTCGGGAAAGTCAGAGGTATGAGTAATATTGTAAATTTCACTCCCTTGAGGTGATTTCGTATTGATTTTATGCCTAGTGAGATGAAAGTATTTCATAGTCTAAAATCTGTATTAAAGGAAATACTTAAAACAATATATCTAGACCGGGCCACATGGTTGACTATGCCAAAAATGGCTGAATTAGTTTGTGCAGTGTCGATAGATGCACACAGCGTTTAGGGCAATATTCTCTCATGCAGGATAGTTATGGCTGTTCAGTTGGAAATTCTATATGTATTTGGTGAACTGTCAGACGATTTTAACGGAATATAAATTGATTCTTGGTATTAATTTATCCTTTCTTTAATAGCTGGGTAAATTTTCTTCTGTAGTAGTTTTTCTAGGGTTGGTAGTAAACTTTAAAAAAATAATAAAAAGTATGTGAAAAAAGGCAAGATGAAAGTATGAGAAATAATGATTTTCACATTTTATAAAATTGTACAAATGAAGAAAGGTACATAAGCAATATATTTTTTTTATTTTTGTACTTCGCATACGTTATTGACCAAAAAACATAAAAAAACAAAAGCACAACGGAGTAAAAGAAGGTCGCGTGTGTGATTTTTTGTTAAATAAATGGTTTGTGATTAAATTCTTAGTCATAAAATATTACGCACCTACCTACCTATATCATTTTTTTTTTTTTACAAAGACCAAGTACATATATGCGTGAGAAATTATTTCTATTCTCACAATAAATAACACAAAATATACAACTTGAGTGCACGCTTTCCAACAGTAAATTAAAAAATATTGATCAAGTTGTTTACTAGGTAATGAACATAACATATGAACTTTTGTTGGACGAAAATTCTTCATAATTATTTATAAATACAAATATAAATTAAACTGTATAGTAATTTATTGCTTTGACTTATGACACATTACAAATTATAATAATTGTAAGTTATTGTTTTTATGTACCTTTAAATTACGTTATTACATGTGTTAATTATAGGTACGACGTTAGAATACACCATAGTTCATAATAATAGTATAATATAATATGATATTGTCTTATAATGAATTATAACTAAAACTTTTACTAGATACTGTTTACTAGTAATACAAAATTATAATATAATTATGTCAGGCATGTGAATGCAACTGTATTGGGTATTTATAGGTCCTTATTATGCTATAGATACTTAATTTTGCCTTAGCTAATTGTATGACTTGAAGTTTGAACCCATTATACAATTAATTATATTAATTTCGTATACAATTATAATTTAATATAGTTGGTAGTTGTAATTATATTTGTTGATTTTTTAAAATGTAAAATATATTTGAGGAACAACCTGTGCAGTAAGGACCAATATAGTAGAATTTATAGCATTGTTTATTTATGATAGATATTTTATCATATTATTACTATTTTTTCTTCTAAAAGTTATAATCATTCTGTAAGTGTTTTAATGTTAAGTTATTTGATTTAAAAATGTAGAGTGAGATTATTTAAATATCTTTTTCAATCTTTGATCAATCAATTTTAATTTATTTTAAATGTCTATGTTATAAATAATAAGTCGTATTTATAAACAAATAAAATTCTAGTTGCATATTCATTAGTATGATAATTTATTGAAGCGCATATTTTAGATATTTTACTGTGTTCGAATATGCACATATTTATAAACATTTTTTTTTTTCATTCAAATATACGTTTTAATAATAACACATTGGTTTAGATCTAATAACCAACTTTATTATTTGTTCAAAACTACTTAGTTTCTTATGACAATAATGTAGGAAATAGTATTATATATACTGATATCATTAACTAAATGAAATAATCGGACTCGACTGTCAGCCAGAAAACGTCATGTCATTGCTCAGGAGCATCAACATGGAGAAATACATTTAAGAGACATACAAACAAAATAGTTATAAGTCATAAATTCCCCCCTATATTATTGTAATCAAATTATTACCACAAACTAATAAAATATAATGTATAAAGCTAATGGCCTCTGTCGTCAAAGCCATAAAAATCAATTAGAAAAAAAAAAGAAAAAACTAAATTAATTCTGTCTATAGGTAACCACATATTATTATTATTATTATACATTATACATTTATACCTACGCGTAGGCGTAGTTATTTGTTTTGGATACCTACCCATTTGGTTGACCGGAAATTATAATTTTTATTTACGGGTTTTGTTTATCCGTTATGTAGTTTAATAACACACAAAATCATAAAACAAAGGCAACCATGTGTGACGCGTTGTGATAAAACTTTTAAGGGACAGCATAATAATATTGTAATAGACATAAAAATGGTTTTAAAACGGCCCTGATCGGAATAATAACGAACGCGTTTACGATAGATGTATTATAATATTAGGTTTAGGTAGAATTTCGCCGAGCACAAATATTTACAACCATGTATACACAAGATACTATTCGTCCATGCGAAACATCTAAGACCACATTTATTATAATAATATTATATCAACGTATTTCAACTCACCGAGCACTCGGATTCGCCGATATAGCAGAAGTCCACGTTGTGGGACGTCACGGACCACAGGTGATCGTCGTTGGCGGCTTCCTCCGTCCAATCGGGCACAATCTTTAAGAGTTTATCGTTTCCATCGGTTCCGGTGGCTCTGTAACATTGCAAAATAGTCGACGATCAAATTCGGCTCATTAAACCGTATACCTAGTAATATTGTTATAATGTCATACACAGACAATTTCACGGAGACACGCTATTTTGACACGTGACTCGTTTTATTTGACAGGTTAGTATAGACAGCATGATAAGTATTATTTTTTACAAATACCAGACAATTATAATAATTTAATCGCGGGGTGGGCCACGGAGATTTCCATTTTTTCCCCGTAGAAACGATGTAGATTGCGCACGTTAAAATAATTGCATCTACCTATGCACGGACTCTTAATTAATGGATCTCGGTGAAATGGCTGCTGAGAGCCATTGATTCTGTAATTTATGTAGCATTGCTTCCGCCGGTGTAGGTACAGGTAGTTTTCAAACGACCTATCGATTCCGCCAGCTACCAATGTTTACTTGTGGTCATCCCGCGGTTACACTTTAAATTTATAAATTAATTGATAAGTACATTTACATTTGACTTATGTATTCAATGCTAAATATACCTTACGGCTTATCATGACGTATACGTTATACATTTATACCTAATCGTGTACACAATAATACAATATTACACAATTACTTCAAAATTGTATTATTTAAATACGCATGATATTAATTATTATTTATTGAAATTAAATATATTAATTACTCCACAATTGTTTAACATTTTTCAACGGCGGATAAATAGACATATAACTGAGTGTGAGGATTATATCGAGTGAAAAATTCAGTGTGACAGTGTGTTTAGACATCGGTGAAAAATTTATACTTTTTTTATTTCGTCATACGGAGGTTTTATTTTATTTACCCATTCCCTGAGCAACCGATTCCATCTCTACTAAAATTATAATATTTTAATGTGTGCATAATTTGTTAAAGCTTTGTCGCTCCTCTAAATAATTGTATACTCCCGCGGGGACAATGTTGTGTTATAACGTCACCGACACTCCTCGTGTGCTGTGGTATTGTACTTATATGTAGGAACACACAATGGTCAGGATATTAATTAGACACGTTTTACGAATGGAGAAATTCGCAGTAGTAGTCCACCACATTTTTCGTTAAAACGCACGCTATAATAATAATATAATAGAAGTAAGCTATTCGTTGGTAGTATTATGTGGACACAGCATTGCAACAGTATGCAAGTATAACTTATTATCTAAATTTCGGCCATACAACAAGCAATTTCTTCTGTCATAGGGGATGAATGCAATTTATCCATGTTATAAATATTATAATCAGAGGATCTTTTTACCGTATTGTTATGCAAAAGTCGTGTGTATATATTATATTAGGTATTTACTATTTTAGTATATTAAAATAATTTCAAAACGTATAGATCAATCCGTACTATTATAAATAGTCATGGTGGTAATTAAACTCGGCAAAAGTGGAATCGAAAACATTTGGATTATTAGCGAGTTGTTTAGGTCTTATTGTATAAGCGATACAATGTCCTGCAGTAATGGTAATTACAATATACAGTGTTATTAACTGTGAAACGTTGGAAGTCCATTACACGAATAATATAATGTTATAATTATTCTTAACGGGAAAGTTATTTTGAACTCGAGACTGAATGACGTCATAGAACTTCAATTGGCTCTCGGGGCAAAATAAAGGAGTTTTCGTATTTACAAATTCAGTTTGCCAAATTTTGCAAGCTTTTCATACTTTGAATGTATACCGACAAATAATGTTCCATAAACGAATTTTAAATTTATATAACATATAATACTCAGAACTATTGAAATGGAAATCTTATAATTTTTATAATTCAACTTTGCTAAAGAAAAATAGTTTTCGTGTTTAAGAGTCGAGTTGGTTGAATAATTTTTGGGAGCAAAAAGAATCAATTAAGGAATGAAACAATGAATGCAAATAAAAGTTAAAATACAAATGGTCCTTACATTTGATTATATTGGATGCATGATTTATTTTAGTTGCTATATATTTCATAATTTGGATGCTTATAATATATTTTTATGAAAACAACATATTACACAAGAACGTTAAACGCCACAGAATACGTTTATTGGAAGTGCTGAAGATAATGACATTTTTATTCTATAATTTTACAAAATACCAAAAATTTGGAGCATTCCTGTTGTGTGTATAGGTTTAATCGTAAGTCACACTCATGTGAAACAACATTTAGAACGCGACCTAGTCGAATAGCGGAAAATTATAGCCTATAGTATTTAGGGATTGATAATAGGAAATTGAAATTGGAACTGAATTTTATATCGTTAAAAATCGTCCGTTATGTAATATTACCGACCCGACCGTCCGCAATCATGTTAACGGCAGATGGACACGCGTAATCTAGATAGTTATGTCACCGCAGTGAAAGGAAAATTGTTTGTTGACTAGGTAGTTTACACCACCGTCCACCTTGGTTATATAGGTTAGATTTCACCGCCTGGTTAGACTCACGTTTCAATTCGTGGTTAAATAACGAAAAAAGCCATTTATAGTATTTACACGCAATATTGTGACAAGATAAAAATATTATTTCGAATATGCTAGCCTTAAAGTTAGGCTAAATGAAAAACTGTTAGACGTTCACTTAAACGATATGCTGTGTATAATATTTTTGTTATTTATTGCTTCAAAAAAAAAAACCTAGTTTATAATAGCTTATTGTGTCAAAATAAAAAAAGAGATTTTACATTTTGTTAATAATAGTAAGGTATATAATATTTTTTAAACGTAATCCGTTGGCGAAATATACATTCACTCCGGTAATTTTATATGAAAATTATTACCTCAGTTTTCATGGTAAATGTAAACTAGACAGGTTAATGTATTGAGAATAATATTATATTAGGGGTGCACAACTTAAACCTACCGTTTTAATTTGCCACACGAATCTAATCCTATTTAACGCAGTAAATGTATTTTAGTTAAAAATATATTATACGTATTTAAATTAGCCCAATATGCTATGGAGTAACACTGTACATATTTTATGGGGCAAATGTAAATTAGAAAATGTAATCATTATTATATGAGTAACAAACATATTTTACTTTTGATTAAAACATAAGGTTAAATTTTAGGAGCAGATTTATATAATTTTAATAATGATACAAGTTTCATACATTTCCATAATACGTTCTTTTTTAAATTATTAAGCTTGACCATAGCACTATGTAAAATAAATATATTATGCATTCAGGCTACATATATAGTAGTACAGACTAGTATTATGGCAGTACTTATAGCAGAAATAAGTGTAGTAATATAATTGTCACAGGTCTTAGTAGGTTAGTAGGTATTCAATGATTTCAATCGATAAAGGATTGTGCCTTTTCTCTTGAACCTGGATGAATTTAAATAATTTCATTTTGGATCTACAAAAACATGAAAATTCAATTTCTAAAATCAATTTTACTATACCTATATACTTACACTAGCTATTATTATTATTGTTTTTAACAATATTTCTATATTAAAATCGTTTTTTATAATAACTGTATTATAATTTTTTTTCACTATTAGTTTTTACTTATGACCGCCTACTTCTACATAAAAGGATTTTAAAAAAAAAAATGTTATTTTGTCGCAATTCCCTTTGACGTTCCTGTTAACCCTCAAATACAAAACCATCCACACATTTCAAGCCATATAATATATTGTCTTCGTATGATTGCTAAACCTCCTTGGTTGATCACTAATAACTTATTACACAAAGTACTCGAATTTAAAACCATAAATAATACCACTTCTATTTATTTTACTCTAGACTGTATATTCTAAAATGCAGCACCATCCTAACAGTCTTATCGTCCAACTTCATACCAAAACTAATCTGAGCAATTAAACTTAGTACCTAAAACCAGGTACAGCTGGAAATCTACTCGATGATTAACAAACTATTTCAATCTGTATAAATATAATTCACAATAGCTCATGTTTCGGTGTCCCTGCTGCGGACTCTTTTGTTACCACTTATCATATTATCGTCACGTGTTTATTAATGTTATACATTTTACTTACTGTACATATGATTTAGATTGTCAAGACAAAATTAGACGAATAAAAAAACTTCTACCAGTGATGTCAATAAATGTATAGATCTGATCAATTGTAATCTATTGTATATAAATACATATTATGATGTAAGTATACATAATTTTGCAATTTTGTTTATACAAAAAATAAATGTATGCAGATAATATTGTGTGTTTAAACATGTGCAGGGTGGCAAAACTTAAGTTTTCCAAGATGTGACTCTGAATATTTAAACCGAGCTTTTAAAGTATCAGTCAAGACATATAATATGCGTTGAACATGATTTATTTTGATAGCATACATTTTTCAGAGTCAATAGTTAAAAATTAAATAAAATACGTCATCAATATAATGATCACTCAAAATATGAGTACTTCATACAAATATAATGATGCATACAATATGAGCCATGTAGGTACTAGGTACCTACTACTTATACTAATAATTGTTAGTAGAACATACGACAGCTATATACTTGATATATTATACCTACGCAGTGTAACCCTTGACTTCATACTACACAGTTAAGTATATAATAATATGCAACATATCAATAACTTTGAACGACAACAAAAAAAACCGTTTCATGGTGCTATTACAACTAAGAATAGCTGATCGTGATAATTATACCGAGAATCCCTTGAATATAGAAGCAGCCAGTGTACAAAGTTCAAGTGTTTCATGCATAAAATTATATTGGTATTCATTATAGTTTTTATTTTTATTATGAGAATTAATTAATTCATTAATAATTACTGTGTATTCGATAGAAACCTCTGACTTTTTAAGTCGATCTAACCTTAAACCTACAACTCTGCACATACAATGGTCTCGAATTTTCGAGTTAACGCTCTTAAAATAACACATTTGAGACGGTTATAAAACAGGTGCCCGCAGCTTTCAAAATAAAATAAATAGCGGTTGTACGACGACGTACCTAGGTACCGTGCAGCAGACGAGCACACGGAAATAACGTAATAGAATCGGATGGAAAATAAGAGGTAGGTAGACAACCCAAAACGTCAAATCGGTATTTATGCTTAATGTTATTATAAATCTCCAAGGTTGGATGTTTTTTATCTCCCTCATCGAGACTGTAGCAGTTTAAGCGTTGTTTTGGAAACGACCGAAATGCTATATTATTATTATTATTATACACTGGTATACGGTCGTAGTTGTGGGTATAAAACCCCGGGACCGTACGTGTGGAGTTTGCAAAAACCGACCGTTTGCACTTTCGTGGTACCTACGTCGAAAAACATATGATGGTATATTGCTATGTTCAGTTAGAGGAGGAAAATAACATATATTAACCCCGTATAATAGTGGCATGTTTCTCGTGTATCCCCACTAGTTTCTCGCCTCTTCGAATATTGTAAATTGTAATACACAATAATATTGTGTATAGGATTCGTCGAAAAACATTATAATAATATGCATTGTTTATAATAATTTATTATTAACATATGTGTAGGTCTTAACAATAATATAAAATATTATAATATAACAATGACATTAATATTATATTATAATATTATTTATTAAAGTATCCGCGGGGTTGCCCTGAACTGCAATTATGTGGTTCACGTTTAGCTAAAGTTACCAATATAATAATATATAATGTTAAAAGTACATAATAATATAACATCATTCAATTTAAAAAAAAAAACTATAGCAATCTCTACTCAATATTTTTCCTGTACATACGAGGAAAATCTATGAACAATAAATATGTTTTTGTTAATAAGTAACTATGGCAATGAAAATGTCTATTTTGGAAAACCGGTTAGAAAAATAAAATATCTGTACCCAGCCCAAAAACATAAATCATTATTAGACCTGCAAATGGTGGATTAATTTTTTTTAAATAATTTTAGTTATTTTTAAAAATCTAAAGAATAACCATAATATAAATTGTGTTGTCACCCAATAAAATTAGTACGGTGAGTTATAGTACTTAACATATGGCTCAAGTGGTGTAGTTGTATAATATTGTAATTTTGGTGTGTTAGACCAAAATATTGTTTTCCTATAATATGGTTTAAATGAATTTGATTTAATTTATTTTTCAAGTTAAAAAAAAAAACTGCTATCATTTTATAGTATTCATATTACACATTTTTTACCGGCGATTGGATAAGGTGACCAATTTTATCACGATGAATAAAAACAATTGCATACAACAAATTGACGTATATTTTCTATCTCTGATAATAATCATAGGTAACATGATGGCAGTGTTTGGAAAGAACCACGTTCATGAACGCACGTTCACGCGTTCACGTTCATTTTTAGTGAACGATACGTGAACGTGAATGACGTTTATATTTTCAACGAACTTGATCGATTTTTAAGACGTTCAATTTATTTACCCTTTAATAAATATATTTATAAAATATACTAATTAATTATATTATGTTATATAAGTCTAAATAGTATTTTTATTTTTAGCTTGAGTTGTATATATGTTTATAGGCTTTTATATTAAAGGCTCGGTCAAACAGAATTCGGGCTGCCCGCGCGGGCACTGTAAAATAATACAAAGACCGCTTGCCCACCGCGGTCCGCGTACCCATAGGTAAACCATGGCGGACGAAAAGTCCGGGTACAAAAAGTCCGAAATGAAAAAAGTTGTACAAAAAGTCCGGATTCATTTTTTGATTGCTGGACAAAAAGTCAAGGACTGAACGTGAACGTGAACGAGTTCATTTTTTTAGTGAACGTTCCGAACACTGCATGATGGTAATTCGATCGGTGTCAACGAATAATAGATTTAGGTGGCAAATTAATGTCAGCGATTTTCTCGAATTATAGGTATACATTTTTCCGATCAATGTACTTCAATAACCGTCAGCTTTAATATATTATAATATTTTGATACAATATTATACGACATATTAAACGAAACGGCGCAATATAAATATTGTTCGACGTACTACCTATCACGGATTTAAGCGTTTTGCTGTCTACCTATAGTTCTGGGGTATTTATCACACTGCACACCTATAGGATTTACGAAGAGCAATCGTGGTGAATTATTAACATAATAATAATATTATGCGTGTATTAACCTAGATACACATATCGTTATATTTCGCGACTGTGCAAATTATTCGGATGTAATGTATACTGTACAGTGTACCTACATATGTACTTTGGATTTCCAGTCTCAGTATAGCCTGTAGTAAGTATAGACATGGAGTCAGTAAAATTAATTAGATCCAGACGATACAAAGGATGATCTAACTACCTACGGATTTGAATTTTAATACCGTCGAGACGTCATTTTAGATAAATAACTTTTATGTTGTCCGTGTAGGGAGAGGGAATTAAATATGCGATTTTTAATCCGATCAATAAAGCAAATAAGGCACTTAAATAAGAACAAAAACAGAAATTCCATCATTTGAAAAACACATTTAATACTGTTGCTCAAATTCAAAATAATTTGTTTTTACTTTTTAATTAATAATTTTGGCTCTTCAGTCATCTTAAGGTATCAAAAAAGATAGTGAACAAAATATGAGTTTTAATAATATTTAAATTATCTACAAAAAAGTTTTCTTCAGAGCTTTCTTCGTTGTTGGAAATAGGCACTTATTTTATAATGCTGGGTTGCTTGTACAATCAATATAAACATTACAATAATCAATAGTGAACTAGCTTATGCCCCCTCTTAAACAAGATTTAACGGTTCATGATTAGTTCATTATATTTTAGCGAACCCATTATGTGGTCTCAGATTTTCGGTTACGATTCTATATATCTTTTTTTCTATGTTCCTACTTCCAGCGTGTAAAATATTTTCCGTCAATTAATTCTCCAACATTGTACGATTATTATATACATGTTTTTTTGGGCGTGAATGAAAACATAAATAAATATCCTTAACAAACTTTCTTTTTTTTTATATATATTATATTGTTTGCAGTCACGATGAATTAATATTCACTTACACTTGAATGGCTCTACATTATGTAATTTTTTTTTACCTACCACCAAACGCAAACAACCCGCGTACGACCAAAGGGCTTATAAAACTGAACGAGTCATCGCCTCAAGTGCACAGTGTTCACTTTGACATTTTAGCCCTTGTGTCCGACCGTATTTTCTCCACCACGATAGGTATAACTCTGCCATGCAACGTTCCACCCCGCTATCGTTCGTTTGAAATTAATGCGGTCCCGAGAGTTTTCAAGACAGATATAGTTACTTATTTTGTTATTGACGCTTTCCCGTTTTTAATTGGTATTGATACGCAAACAAAAGTGTATAGGTATAGGTACTCACTTAATTACTGTTGTTCTACAAACACTCTGCATAATATTTTGAAAACACAAAATCAAAAACTTTACATAAGCCTGCAGGAGCCATGCCGGCCTGACTATTGTTTATATTTCGCTTGCACCAATTTTTACTTTCGGGTTATTTTTATTATTATTATTTTTTTTTTTTGTATCAGATACTGAGGATGATTGATCGTTTCACCATCTGTTTTCTCTTGTTGTCATGTTTTAACGTCATTAGTTTTTTTCTTTTTCTCGTTCTTCGCATTTCTTAATGGTGCATTTTTATTTGAACTCCGACGCGATGTCAGTTTGGACGGATATAACGTTACAATTATTGTTATTTTTACCGACTATATTTTATATACACATACCTATATAATATAAACTATAAAGTATAGTAAACAATAAAGCAAAATAGTGTATAGGTAAGGCAGGTACGCACAAAAATATATTTTTTGTAATCATTAATTACAATAATATAATATTAATTATTGTCTTAAATCTTTTAAAAACTCGTAAACAAATCGGGTGGGCTTGTACAATTTGGGATGTATTAAATAATGTTGTTTTTAAGTTCAACGTTCGTAGGAGCTGTGCTGCAACTTATGTCTGAGACTTGTCACCCTTTGAAATACTCGAATACCGTCTGCCACGTAACCCAGGATTTATCGAATTACATAATAATATATGTATCTGTATACCGTGAATGCGGTTGAATGTTATCACGACCAATATTTACCGAAATATTATTCTTGTTTACCATCAAGCGGATAAGCCATACGCAATAAATTATCACCGTAATCCGTATACGTTTAGTTGTATTATCCCATTAGAGTTAAACGATGTCGACGTGATATTTGTATACACGCTGAAGTTTTAATTAATTATATTATAGCTAGGACTCAATGAAAACATGAATTTAGACAGTTTGACTTTTATAACATGATTCAGCCAAGAATCACATGAGCCTAAAATACGAGTTTTAACTCATGTTTAGCAGAAGGCATATTACATTTTAAATGTACATTCACTAATTCCCATGAATAGATAACGTAAATTCTGTTAAATTTACACTTATTACACTTATAATCTCAAAAGAGTTGTAGTATAATATTAATATGTTATAATCAAATTATTGTCTCAATAAAGTGCATAGGGTTTCATATCACACAGCAAAGTATAACAGTATTTTTTGAATAAATATTTTTTAATTTATAAATTGACTTTACCAATACATTAAATTAAAATAAACTTTTTATAAAAATGTACCTACCAACATATTAAATAATATAATATAATATGACGAGATTAGATCGAACCACGGAGTACCTATTTACAACAATTATCTCCAGTTAACAATTTTACACTCAAAACTATAAAGTTAACTATTATGTAGGTACACATTTTATGGTTATCAAGTTATGTCACGTATTTAAGTATTTTATATATGGGGCGGAATGAAGAGATATTGGAATTTCATCAATTTATTTTTTTAAGATTATGTGATTTTGGGTTACTAAAAAGGTTAACAATTTTAGTATAAGATATATAATATATATTATATAGATTTAAAATTAAACAAAAACAATATATATAAGTGCTTAAAAGGGTATTGTTTAAATTTATTTATTAAACTTTTAAAAAAGCAACAGCCTAACTTAACATAATCTAACTTTCAAATTTAATTTGGTGAAAAAAAAACTCAATAAATTATCATATATTTATATATAACATTTGAAACAGTTATAGTTTAATTGTGAGCCATAATGAATATAATACAGTAGAAAATAAATATATAATAGGTGCATTTTAAGACTGCATATTTTATTACTTCAGCCAGTACTAAAATACCTACTTATTATTATAAATGTATTTATAAATTAATTTAAATATTTAATTTTGTTTAGAACTGTCGACAATTTTCACAAGGGGCTTAACTACGTTCCACTGGTCTCTATAGGATTCTCATGACAGGTAACCGTAGTTTATATTATTTATCTCCTTATCGGCTTAACTATATGATACCTTATTTAACCTATTCAACGATCCGAAAAATGAAGTTATAAATAAACTAAATTGTATTCCATTCGTCATGTGGCTGTATACTAATATTTACGTCGTTGAGAGAAACACATGGATCGCATAATATATCGCAATAAAGATAGGTTGGTGTCTCTCTATCCCGGTCACTTGGTCACGATCACCTCCACGTGATTACTGCGAGTCGTTCATACTTCTCATTCCGAAATGTCGAGTTGACAATTCAAAGTGCGGTTTCATTATGCGCACTTAAGAATTCTAAGTATGATATTTATGATATCAGTCATTCAGTGCCCTATTGTTGGTTCCATTGTAAAATAAATTATATATATATATCACTGTAATCGAATTATGGTCACGCGCGTTCAGTGGCAGAACACACGCGAAAATAATGCGTTTAATAAAATAAAATACGTCTAAACGGATCAGTCAGTAAAAATCGAGCAGTATCCACGTGTATAGTAATAAACCAATAATTAATGTTACTGAAAATTTAATAATTCAGTTAATGGTTAGATATGTTTTCTAAGATATTAAAAATAGGTTCTTATACAGGAAATTTATAACGGTCGTTATGTTGCTAAAAATATCCAACCAATTGCAGATAATATAATATTATTATTATATTTCTAGGAATTTGATCCTGCAGGTTTAAAGATTTAATTAAATTATAATGTATTTATAATTCAATAATTTGCTTACTACCTACTAAAAAATAGAACAAAACCCCGTCAACACTTGATAAATGGAGATGATATGCATAATATTATCCATTTTTGCATAACCAATTACAAATTGAAATTCTGAGCGTTATTATCATTTATCCGCCATTCTGCTGAAACGGCAATTTCATTTTTAAAAATACCTAGTTTGATATAATTATGCAGTACGCAATGACTATAAAAAGTATCAAGCATTACAATAGTACCTGCGTTACTACGTCATATTTTAGAAACATTCATTAAATCGTTGTATAATACATAATTTATAACGTAAAACAACATTATTACGATACAATTCGACGCTATTATTTGTACCGTTGACGAGAAAATGTATAAATACATGGGTATGATTTAGTTTGAAATAAGTAAAATAATGGAGTAAAAACATTTGGATATTTTGAGAAAAATAAGACTGTAATAGGATACATGAATACTTCGCCATACAGCGACAACTGAGAAAAAAACAATTAAATGAAATGGTTTTCATCTTGTAAGATTGAGTAATAAATACTTCAGGGTCGTAACTCGATAGTTTTAAAATGATTAAATATTTATATAAAAAAGCGAGTCGGTCTAAAAAATATACAAAATAATAAAAATAAAAGTATTTCATTCAAGTAATTATATATACAAGTAACGATAAAATAAAATAAAATTGTAAAAGGCAAATATTTATTATACTATGTATTATAGTAGGTACGATAGCGCTTATAAATAAAGAACCGACACAAGTCGTTTAGATAGCTCTAATTGATCGAAAGGCAGTCCAAAAAAATAAAATCTTATTGAATAGAAACGCAAGGGATTCGTTCTTAAATAGGAACGATGTGACATAATAATAATTCGTACGCCATATGACAATATGTTATTATATTGTTCACTTATTACGTCTTATAAAGAGTAACCCATAGTACAAATGTAACGCGTGCACAGTGCATTTATGATTTTTCAAAAAATAATATTTCACTGTTATCAACTGATACCTGTAGTTAGCCAACTAGGTAGTATAGTTTACCCTACGACTTAATAAATAGTCACCCAACGCCGAAAACTATATGTCTCTATGCTTGTAACAATATTATAATTATAAAGATAGGTACAATATTATACTCTATGATAATAATCAATGAATATTAACTGAAGACTGGATAACGAAATCAATTACTTTCAGAATAGCGTGCCTATTTATTTAGCCATGGGTACGCTACATGGCCGAAAAAAAATAATATAGTACAGCATATTTTTGTGTAGCAGGACACTTCGAGTGAATTTGTTTTTATCATATGAATCATTTTTTAGATGATGTTTCTATAAAAACAATCCTCCGCCGTGCTTATGCTTGATTAATTGTTATTTGTTAACTAGTTCAATTATATTTTATCTAATTCATATCCACTAAAAATCCAGGTATGACACATTACGGGATTATACTTTAATCCAGAAGTTAACTTTTTTTAATAAAATTTATTTTTCTAGGTGTGTAAAGTGTAAACACATAAATACAGTGATAAGTATATGATTAACGTTATTAATATTATGTCTCTTTAATATAGACGTCCGTTTTTATCACACTTTCCAATCGGTTTTTACTGACGGGTAATGGTCAGGATCTAACCAAGGTTAGGTAATTACAAATTTATACTTCACAAAGTTATTAATTATTAAAACAATCACCATCACATCAATACAATTAATTATACGAGTAAATAATACCAACAGTTTCTGTAGAAGCGTAAGCATATATATATCTGTCTATCACCGTGAATGATGTATGTCACATAATGACATGCGTTTCACCTTGACGGCCCTCCCTTGGTTCGTAATAATTCTAGGAAAACGGGCGATGACGCAATGTGTATGGTCGGGAACGATGAGTATCACAAATAAATAATAATATACGTGTACAGGACTCGTCCCGCTGAATTTTCGTCACACTTCAGAGCTCCACTAAATAATTAATAACACGCACTTGTGGAGGACGAAGAGAAAACAATTTGATCGAGAAAACCGAATGTAAGCATACCTTATACCTTAGACGAAGCATATTATAAGGCCGGCGGGGTTGGGTAGTGCAGTTCTTGGAAATTTGCGTCACAGATGATTCACCAAGCATGCTCGTCCCCCTTTTTTCTTGAATAATCTAGTCATTCAAAATCTGATTTTTGAAATTTTTATATATATACATCAAGATTATATTTTCAAATTCTTGAGATGTTTTTTACTACTTAAAGAGTGTGGAGATACGAATTTCTGTTTTTAAAACGAGAACACCCCTTTTCTCATAATTTTTCTGAAATTTTTCACATATCAGAATCAAAATTTGTCCGTTAAATTTTGAGTTCTTCAACTTTATGTCCGAAGGTTAGAAAGTCTATGGTAATGGATTTATAATATATGTTACGTTACTATGTTGATTTGAAAATTGTGGTTATTAATATTAATAATTTGTGAAAATGGGCTAAGTATAATAAATACTAAGGTCCATGACTGCAAAACGGACTTGCGAAAATGGCCGACGACGACGACCGCGTTCACGACTGAATACCACGGTCGAAGCGGAATATTCTGTGCCACGGTCGAGGCCACCACCGTTCGTTTGGTTTACGCTGTTTGCTATCTGGTGACAGCGATAATTTATGTTGGTCAGCAGTCACAAATCACAATGAACACTGACCGTTTCATCTCGTCCAATTCGCAACGTTTCTCCATCGCACCACCGTCGGGAGTGAGTAAAGCGTCGAATGCAGTGAACAGACGTTATTTCGGCGAACACAGTGTTGTGTACGGATATTGTCGATTCTCGTCTTCGCTTCCGGTTAGGTCACCATACTTACGAGTCGAGGAAGTTACGAGAAAACTACGAGAAAAGGAGATATGGTAAGGTAGGTACCCCAGCGAATTGGCCAGTCACTTATGTAGGTACTTGTGTATATTATTTGCAGGTTCCTCGTACTATGACACCTCAACGACTATTAATTATAATTTTATGTTTATCGAACACACATTAAAAATAAGTATTGATATGACTCTGGGTGTTATTAAAAATAGTGAAGCTGTTGTGAGTTTCAACCAACACCAGTATTTGGAGAACACTATTCAAACCATTATATTGTTTAACAATAATGAATATTAAAATAGCAATAAACATATTTTTTTATTATTTCAACTTATTAGTATAGTCAATTTAAATATTATTATCTTGTTAATATAAAACCTTTTTATAGGTATTGAAGGTTATACTAAAGGTATTTTAGCAATTATATTTTGTTCATTTTGACCATGATTTGAGTTAGAATTTGGTAGTTTCGATCTGGAGTAAACATAATTACGTAATATGGTCGCCTCATTTTTACCAACGGTCCAATTTAATTAAATTTTTTATCAAGATTCGAGTCCAAACATAAGGTTAATCGTTTACAAATGCAAAACCTGTCGAATAAATCTTGGCTATTCCTTAGCATATAATCATCAGTTACAAATTGTCAACCGCACATGTAATACCTACCTATAGTGATTACCTATGTAAGTTTGTAAAATCTGAACAATAAAACCTTTATACTTATTAGAATAGTAAGTTGCGTGATCGCTATAAGTCATTAAATGTCGAAAGCAATCAATTGTAATAACGTTCCATATAGGCTTACTTAAAAATGTCTATAACGAGAACTTCAATAAATGCATAATTTAAGTATAACTACGGGGTTGAACGTGCTTAAAAATGTACAATGTATATTCATACAATGGCAGGGGGATGTATTATTTATGGCTATACTTAAGTACCATTAACAAAATGGAAAAAATAGGAAAAAGAAAATACGAACCTTCAGTCGTGAAATTTCACTTTTTCAATTATATTACATCCATTCCGGCCATCGCGCTTATATACGTAAACAATTTTTATAATACTACTTAAGGCAGACTTGATAGTATTATATTGTTTGTCTCGTGTATAGAAACTTTCGTCTAGACTTACGTCATAATATACCAATTATTTCAATCTCGTGTAGTCACTTACCATATCGTGTGCCAGACTATATTATATTTTACTGCGTACATATCAATGCAGTAATAACAGCGGTAATATATGCGATATACGCGTACAAATATATACATACAGTCGAGAGACTCCGGGGACCCGAGACCACCGTCTCTAGTACGCCGCAACTTCCCTAGTTCCCTGACCGAAGCCCCGCAACCGCCATTATTCGTGACGAGTGAAATACGGACTGTCGATGGGAGATAACTAGCTGGTACCTATCCGACTTCTGAAGTCTGACAACATCGCGTTCTATTTATGCGTATTTATACAGCTTCGGCATTACTATAATAATAATAATAATAATAACAACAACAGTAATTATTATTATTATTATTATACACTGTCATGAGCGATTATGTGTGGCGGTAATAATCGATTTCGTCGTGAACTCGGTGAACGTGGGTATGGTGCCGCGCATGTATTCCGCACGAACGAGACGACGGCACACACATGTCGGAAAATCGAGTTTTTCGTTTTTCGCCGCTCAATTGATAAATATTTTACATGGCCGCCATCATTATAATGTACTCGTATATACTATTCATCCGATCGATATAGTACAAGTTGAGGTTAGTGCAAGTTCAGAGATAGGTTCCCCGTAAGACAAAGCTGTGTTGAAACTTATCTATGGATAATATCATGTGATTTAATAGTTACTTATATTATGTTATAATCTTTTCTTTAAAACTATTGTGCCGGTTACCTAATTGCTAACTTAGATAATACAAATAATATTCTTATCTAGATGAATTCAATCTAAATCACCCTGAGTATAATCGTAATTTCTCATGAATAATATCTATATTGTTTTATTAAACATTTTCTATCAGAAGACTATAAACTGAATCGGTACAAGTACACCCATTTACCACATAGGTCATAAGCTTTTGAAACGTCATATTACAGAAAAAATAATTAAAAACCTTAAAATCACGATTCTTCTAAGTCGAGTTTTGTTATTTCTTCGCAATTCCAAAATTAACTATTTAACATTTAATGTATTATTATGGTTTAAGGCAAATACGTTACCCTAAGTATTCAAATGATCTCTAAAATTAAGAAAATATAATAAAAGTTGGTTTATGATTTTTTATATTCGTTTATAAAAATAAAATGTATTTATCTTTAGGTATCTATAACTAGATTATTTTATATACAGTTATCAGCATGACATTTTAGTTATTTATTCTCAACAGAGTCCATACGATTCATGTCAACCAAAAACAGTGTTATTTTTTTTTACCAGGCATTTAACAATCAGGGGCGTAATTACGAGGGGCGGGATAGATCCCCCCCCATGAGCTGTATTTATATATTGTCTTATACTCTTATACCTACAAATAGTTCAAATACAAACTTATAAATTATTACGAAACTAGAAAAAAAAT
>NC_042495.1:5902483-5931424 GCF_005508785.2 Acyrthosiphon pisum | reverse complement strand
TATATATATATATATATATATATATATATATATATATATATATATATGGCTAGCTATAATATACTTAAATATAATACGTGGTCTAATAATATGGCATTACTCTTTTTACAACAATTTTGGAAAAACGTATATATCAATGACAAGTAGCCAAATTATGGACGTACAATTTTCTCAACATAATTTAATGGAACCATTAGTTAAACCAGGATCAATTTAATCACTGAACCAAATATTACAAGGTTTTAAACGACAGTAAGTTGAAAATATATTTTTTTTAAATTGAGTATTATCTATTTGGTCACGTACACTTAGTGAATAGATATATAAACATTATATAAACATTCCTTAAAAAAAAATAGGAGAAAACTACATTTTTCAAAGCATTTTCTTTGACTGAATCATAAATAGCGTACACATTCACCGTGTCTGGACTTAGGGTTATTTATTTTTGAAAACAAAAAACCTACTTTGTTATGTTTGCTTGTGAGTAAAAAAGACTTGTGATCAATGGGTAATTCAATAGGTAAATATTATAAATTCATAATATAATATGTGGACACTTTATATAAGCCATGCATGTATAAAGGATTATATTAGGCAAGTAACATTATAAATAATGAACAATAGCATAATTTTCATTACGTCCACCAACAATTTGTATTTCGACACTTAATAAAAAAAAAATTTTAAAAATGGAAATGTCAAAACATCTTTCCTGTGAAATTCGGCGATTGTGACATATAACTTTTTTTGCCTTAACGTTACAGATGTAATGCAACGCCACGTTGAATCGTAACAGGTTTTATTAAAAGAATATTTTCCAAATCAAAACACATAATGAAACATGACAAATTTATTTATTTGTTATTATAACAGTTACACAGACGAGCAAAAACTAAGTCTTAAGTCTAGTTCGCGAGACCATATTTTACGTAATCTTACAGAATACATGTTATAACCACACCAATACACGAGATAGTAAAGAATAATATTTTATTTTATATAACGACAACGTAATATTCATAATATATAAGATTAATACTGCGTATAGCTAAGAAACAAACGCGCTGAATTTTGACGGAAAACAGAAAAAAAGCACGGTTTTCTTTGTTTTGGATGACCTATTTTTAGTCCTATAATATACAGTATAATTAATTAATTCTATTATAATAAAATTAATCTAACTTTACTTGAAATTGCTCTCGAGGATAGCGTAACGAGACAAATTCCCATTTTCCGTCTCAATATAAAAATATTAACCAGTCCAGTTACTTTTTTTAAAACATATAATTCGTAGTCGGCGTAATGCATAGGCAATATAGGTACATGGTTGTGTAGAATCACCGTTGAACACTTAAAAAAAGCCATTCAACTCGTGATATGTCTGTGCCATTGTTTTTTTTTATAGGTCCACTCGCTTTATAACGTGGGTGGTTTTAAAAGAATGATTCCGAACAATCATATTATAAGAAATAAATTAAAGTCGAACAACAAGGGTATCGCATCTATATATCCTTTTATATTGTTACATACTCGTACGTACTTACGTACGCTTTACTGGCAAACATTTCGATCGGCATTCGCGATCTGTGCAGAAGTTGGTGATATATGTAATCACTCCCAACTGACTCTCTGAAGTATTATTATGGAGAATCGATACATTACTGAAATAGGCACATACGTTTTTCTGTTCAATCGTGTGTTCTGCCATGTGTGTTATTTCAAGTGATTCCGATATTTGATGGTCCGATATAACGATAATATTAATTACCAAACGGTAGCGTATCTATACGAGACAGATAAAGTGCTTTTCAGAGGTCCAGATTGCTTAAAAATATTGCCCCGTCAGATGGTCGACTCAAATGTCAAACAACACATCTATTTTTTTAAAGGGGGCGGGGATCTAATTTAACAAATGGGTAGTGTGCACAAACGCTTTAGACGCTAGTTAAATATAAATGTATTAAATTACTAATTTTAATTAAATATTAATAATCTAATAATCATAGTCGGTTAAACAATGGACTAAGATTTTAAAATTTTAAATTAAAATCAAAAACCAATTTGCATATGCAAAAATGATGGAGCGTGATTAAAAACTCAAAATTTACATTAAAAAATACGCAGGTCTTAATATTAGTGCATTATTCTTTTGCATTTAGGAACAGCAAAATATACACTTTAGTAGTTACCAATACTGTTTTATGCGTACACATTATATATTATATATTATATCGTTGTGAACACAAACATCGAATTCACGTTTTCACTGATATTTGATAACATATTTGTATTACTATTGACTGCGTATATCGATGGTTGCACGACAAAAGGGGATAAGCGACATATATCAAGGTTTTCAGGAGAGCAAAAAAACGATTTTTATGTTGTTTTTAATTTCAAGCCCAAATAACTTTTTTTTCATTGAGTTTTCAGATTTTTTTATAAGTACATTTTTAATAGTATTTTTGTTGTTTATACGGTCGTGTAATTTTTAATTAGTTATATTAATTATTTAAGTATGAGGAACAATTTTTATAAAATAATTTAAATTTTTGTCGCTTGTACCCTAATTGTTAATTGTTGATAAATATTTTTGTCACTTATCCCCTTCTTATTTTATTCGTATTCACAACATAATTTAAAAAAAATAAATGCAACTGTATTAGGTACATTTCCTATAAGTAGAAAATTAATAAAACAAGTAGTTTTGTAAAATATAAAATATGTACAATTGGGTATTGTGTTAAAAAAACGATGTATTTTAAAAATTTAAACTTATACATAATATATTGATAACCATCAATGGATAATAATAAAATATTAAATATTTTCCAAATATTTCATTTTTAGAACTGTTTAAATAATGAAAAAAATATTAGTTAATTACCAAATAATTAAAAAACAACTCCAGCTTAAAAATGATTTTGTTAAGTTAGCGTAAATTATTAATGAAAATATTTATAAATACAAATTTTTTCCTCAAATAACAAAAAAAAAATTGTATCAAAATGTGTTTACCTATAGTCATACATACAATATTGTTTTGTAACAAATCGTAGAATAATAATAGGTAATACCTAAAATAAATGTAGTCACAATAGGGACTAATTCCGCAAAAAAGAAATCTTATGATTATTAACAAGGAGTTTGGAATAAAATCCTAATAACAAATTTTAGAACTATAAATAGATAATACTTTTATTATAAAATAATTATTATAATTTATAGGATAAGAAAAAATAAATAAGGTATAAATTAGTCACTATTAGTTATTAAGGAAATTTTTTTAATTTTTACAATACAATGTACAATCAGTTACTAATAAGAACAATTCGTAAAAATATGAGTGAATTTATGGCTTGAAATATGAATTAAATAAGCCTTCCATTTAAGGCAGTTTGTCATTTACTCATAATAATATACATAGATATATGCGTTTACAATAGTATTATGCTACAATTATGTTAAGTTAATTATAAATTAATTGATAAATTTAATAAATAAATAGATAGTATTGTATTATATTTATTCATAGAGTTATATCATTATTACTTAAGTTAAATATTTTTTTATTAAATTAGTAGGTCGTACGATGTTATAATTTATAACATGTATATTGAATACGTAGTTACCATGTGAAAATAAAATGTAAAATGGCATAATAATATTTATCAGATAGAATCATTTCGAATAAACTAAATTACTATATTGTTTTAGATCATCTTAGTATATTTTATTATTATAATTATAGTATTTATCTACATTTACGTAAAAATATAAAATATTATTATGATAGTAAGTTAAACTAGTATACTTAGTTATGTGAACCGGTAATACTATATTATTGTTAACATTATACTATTTAAATTGATTGGAGGATTGTATATGTACATACCTTATAATCTTCTATAATATTATAATCGTACAAACTACAAATTACCTATATAATTAAATATTAATTAGTTGACACGTCACACGTCTAATGTAAGTGATTACAAAAAAAAGCAAATTCATTTTGAAGCATGATAAGAGATTTTTTGATCATATGACATTGTAATCAGCAATTTTGGTGTAATTGTCACTTGTTTTTTGCGTCATTAATTTCATAATATCACTTGGTCCCCATATATTTTTTGCTATTGGCGTTTGGACCCCAAAAATGTCGCTTAGACCCGTGTTTTAGAATTCACGTATCATAACGGTCGTTTGTATCCTAAATTTAAAAATTCGATAACTCATTATAAAATGGTCACACTGATGTACCAGTGATACATTATGATACATTTAAGTCTCCTCTATTCGCTAATAACATAAATGTCGCTTAGACCCTAATGTCGCTTATCCCCTTTTGTCGTGCAACCATCGATATAATGATATTATCATAATAATAATATACTCACCCCTTGTCCGGCGGCACCCTGTGCGCGGGTACGGCCGATGGCGGCGAAGACGTCTGATTATTGGTGGACAGCGCCTTGTATCGGGCCTGCTGGTCGGTGGGCAGCACGATGTCCACGGACCTGGACCGGATGTTGTTATTGCAGCCCGGCTGTCCGCAGTTGGGATCGAGCAGCAACTGGGTGGGTGACACGGGCATCACCTCTTCCGGTTTTCCGGCGGGCGTGGGCTTGTTGATGAAGCACGAGTCCATGCTGGCGGCACGGTCGCGCTTCAGGTCGGGAACCGTGAGGAACAGGTCACGGACGGCTGCCGGGTCGGCCGCGTCGCTGACGGCAAACGCCTCCTGACGTTCCAGTTTCGGCGACGTGATCGACCGCCGCCGGTTGCCCTGCAGATACTCGTCCGGCGGCGTCAGCTCTAGCGTCAGTGGGCTCTTGCCGCACGCGTCCGCCGACTCGGACGGCGACGGCAGAGCGGGACCGCCGTCAGCGATGGACAAACGGACCGCCGCCGCCACGAGATCGTCGGGGAGGTCGGCCTCCACGGTGACGGTGATCTGGCAACCGCGGTCGTCCTCGTCTTCCATATCCTCGCTGGCCGACGTCGACGTGAACGACCTCTGACTGCTTTCAAACAACACACACACAAACATATGCACGTAGGTCAGTTTCGGCTAAAGCGCCGTCTGCCGGCCGTCCACCGAATAGCACGCGTGTGTCCTCCCCCCCGATCGACGTTTTCGAAAGAGTCCGAGAATTTCAGATTCCCAAAACCGTGCTCGATATCCGAACACGGCTGACTTAGCCGTACGACTACATCTCACCCATCTAATATAATATTATTACGATGTAGGGGGTGGAGGGGGGTGTTAGAGTTCTAATAATATTCAACTTAGTCTTATGCAGGTGTCAGATTTTTTAAATCGTCACCGTTATAATCATAGTCATTATTGGAACGAAGTTCTTTATGGGGCGTTAGGTGGATGGGAGTCGCTGGAAAAAAATCGCAACACCGAAAAGTGTAACAATGAAAAACGCAACATCAGTGTTTCCAGGTTTGGAAAGAGGGATGATCGTACCTTGTCTTCAAAATTATCGTATGTCCCCACTAGGATCGTACCATCTGGCAACACTGCGGTTCCATTCGCGTAGGCTACCCAACATCGGTCGTCACGAGCGTAGAGGTGACCGTCGGGTGGAGTGGGGGGGGGGACCCATTAAACGAGTAATTATTTTTGACGAAGCATAACTTAGCCGGTATTCGACTTAGAGACCTCGAACCAATGAGCATCTCAATTTCTTAGGCCCCAGATGAATTTTCAACATTAGGGAACCTAAGCCCCCACCCCCCCCACATTTTGAGTTGAGTGTAACTCGGCCGGAATTCAAATTAAAGACCTCGGACCAAGGGGGAACCCATTCTTATTATGAAGACTACCGTTTTCCGCTTTAGGGAACGGGGGCACCTCCTCCCCCCTTTTGGATTTTACTTTTTTGATGGATTTTGGTCCGGGAGAGTACTAACACCCACCTAGCCAAGGGGAAACTCGGGGTTTTGAGTTTTTGATAGGATTTATTGGGATTTTCTTTCAGTAGAATTTGACTTAACCATCAATAATAATCCGTCGGAATCTACAACAAGATACAATACCACTATCGATGCAGTTTTTTCGAGATATATAGAAAAAATTCAATCACAAACATATGTGACATATTTCAGCCACCACAAACCAATAGTTACTGTTATTGAGAATACTGATTAATTTCATAATATTGCTTTGTACTTTTATAATGATTATAAAATAAAATACCATTTTTTCATAATACTCAGAAACAAGCATTCATTTCTCTCTCTCTCTCTCTCTCTCTCTCTATCTCTATTTATTCATATTTTTCTAACTATATATGTTTCCGCGTCTCGCATCACATGCACTGAACTTCGTTCCTGCCGAGTGTTCAACAACACTCACTGGTTTTTTTTTATTTTTGTTTCCTAGAACTTTTTTTTATTCACTAGAACACCCGTGCAATCGAAACCTTCATTTATTGCAGCGTTATATTCAGCTCTGGAAAATTGTTTGCATGTTTAGTCCTTCTCTTAACACAAAACGACGTTATTTCGAGCAAATATATATCTTGTGTACGTCGATGTATCCACCACGGCTATGTGCCATAATGTAATTTCGAAAAAAATGTATATTATATTGTACATTACAAAAAAAAGTTCCGTTGCGAATAAAAATAAAAATTTGTTTTGGTTATTATATAAGAGGGAAAAAAGACTTTTCGCGAGTGTTTTCTCTAAAAACGAACAAAAAACCCGTCATATAATTTTATTATGGCTGGCGTACACGTGGGAGCCCCGACAACAATGGTTGTATTATCTAATGATGGGGTGTAGTGCGAGTGGGGGATCGATATGATTATACTGCTACATATTATCTGAGAGACCGCGCGCAATCAAATAGTTTCGAGTTTTTAATATTAATAATATTATTATTATTATTACTATTGTGTAAGTTCTGAATAATATGATACTATTTTAGTGGTTTATATTGTATTTTCTATAGTCAAACGAGAATAAAAAATATGCAGTATCGACGCTAAATTAATTGTCAACACTGAAAATCGTATGGAATTTTTATATGAACGGCACGTCGTGTTCCACAGGAACAACGAAGACGGTGTTGGCCCAAAGGACAAAAATAACTCTAAATATTAATGATGATATATATTATTATCTTTATATTGTACTTATACAATGCGGGATAGTATTTGGGCGTATATTGGTCATTGTGATTCGGTATTCAGTTAATGTGTATAATAATAATATATTCTACGCGGTTCGTCATTTCGGTAAAATAAAAGTCTTAGAAAATGCATTGTACACTTCCCGTCTTTAATGTAAATATATATTTTATATTTTTATAGGACTGGAAATACTTTCGAAATAGGATATTGAAAAATACCAACATTTCAAGATGTTATTCGTTTGTTAATTTTCACCGATCAAGATTTTACGTGCAAATAAACAAATTTAATATATTTT
Source organism: Acyrthosiphon pisum (assembly GCF_005508785.2). Taxonomy (NCBI): domain Eukaryota; kingdom Metazoa; phylum Arthropoda; class Insecta; order Hemiptera; family Aphididae; genus Acyrthosiphon; species Acyrthosiphon pisum. Next base: position 5,923,972 of record NC_042495.1, on the reverse strand, counting down.
CGAGTGATGAATTCTGCAAACATTTTCAGTTTTGAATTTGATCACGCAGTGTCTGGGGATCTACCAGTATTTAAAAAACAAATAATATCATCAGGACTTATTGAATTCAAGTCTTAAAATTATACACATGAGGGAGTTATATTTACATAAAACGTGTTTTTCAAATTTAAAATGCTAAATGTGTATATAATTTTATAAAACTGGGATAATTGTTAATCGAAAATTTATAATAATACAGCCAAAAAGTATTATGACAATACGAATCATAAACTGTTAGAATTCTGTTTAAAATTATTGAACTCGCATAACTCGTACATTGAAAAAAAAAACTGTAAGATACAAAATTTACTAGGCTGTTACTAATTTTACAATAATTGTTAGATCAATGTTTCTACAAATAAAATAAATAGGACTGAAAACTGAAAACTGGGCACAGACGAAACGAAAGAAAAATCGTCGTTTTTGGTATTATTACTGACGGGTGGACATGAATCCTGAAAATGTTAAAAGGACTACAACGATCCGCTCCTTACACTCGCCACCCCCACCCACCCACCCATTTGTCAGCTATCCATCCGTCGACCAGCCAACCAATCGACCAGAACCATACCCACATTCCGGCGGCCACGTGTCCAATAACGATATATTGTTACCGTGCACGGAGACTCACCACTCACTCGAGACCTACCCTCTAAGGGTACTCTGCCCCTTACCAGATGTACGAACCGAATGATCACCGTGACCGCCAATCAACGTCTTAGAAAATTCGATGATTCATTTTTAAACTTTGAGAGCCATTTTGATCGATAATTAATTCCTATTAAAATGTGGCCAACAGACTAAGACATTCAGTCCATCTGAGTTGGATGTCCCAATATAGTATGATAAAAATAGTTGACTAGTTGGGTCCCGTATTGTTATAGGTACTTCACTAATTGGGTCCCGAAAGTATGTACTAACGGTATCGTGTCATTGATACGTGGTAATATTATAGGATATTTTGCATGTCAAATATATGTCGTCAATTTGACACATCTGATATTCCGATGCATTTATTCAAAATGTCATATGCGACCAATGACTTGCATTGAAATAATCTAAACTGTTTGACTTCTCACTATTTCGTAAGTCGACTGTCCGTTCGCGTTAAATATATTTTAATTATTTAAGATTGGGCGTTGCCAGAGTGCGTCCGGTTTTCAAAATTATACCTTTTTAATTCCCCAAGTGCGTCCGGAGTAGTGTTGACTCTGATATTTTTTGTAGAGCCTGGCCTAGTCTATATAATAATAATCCTTATCATATCCATCTCATCCGGAAACTTATCAATATTTTTTATTATATTAAAAAAATCTAAATTATCACATTTTCAATTTAATCTTCTTATCGAATACCTAAAAAATTTAGAATAATATAGCCAAAAAAAAGTACATTCATTGAGGACAATTGATACTATCAGAAAATTAAAAACGTAGATTCGATCTCGTGAAAATATCATTTAAGTAGAAAACAAATTTATAATACAATTATCAATAAAAATGAATGTTAAATATTCATCATTTTTTTTTATGGGCGCACTCGAAACATTATATTAGGGCATAGAAGATCTTCCAAAAACCGGTAGGTACCCAATTACCCAGATAACAGGACGTGTACCTCAATGTACCATCATAAACAAATAAATAAATAAATAAACCAAATCCAGGACCCAATACCAGTGTAATGTTCAAAATAATCCAGGACCCAGCTATAATGGTTGAAGTGGGTAGCCTATGATTCGGAATCCCATGATAATGCAAGCTAAGGGCCAGCCTACTCCGGATGAAGCCATCATGTTATTATTGTATGTCGGTCGGCTCGCGATAAACTAATCACCTTGCGCGCGTGCTATATCGGTGGTGTCGGCAGAGATGACGAGACTGAAGTAGTAGAAATCAAAAACACAACGTAACAGGTCACCGCATTAGGGCCCGTCGCGTTGCCAATACCTCTGGTTCTCGTCACCGGACGACGATCTGTTCATCTTGGACAGCTCCTCCAGATAGGCACAGTGCACGCAAGCCGCGGCGGCCGGCACCTTTTCGCCGGACGACCGCCGCCGGTGGAACAACTGGTGCTTGGACGACGGAACCTCTAGGTAGACGCCCGGGTCGTCGCGGTCACCCGTGGCCACGCCGGTGCTGGCCGCGGCGGCAGACGAGTCGAAACTCCGAGACCGCTGTCCCGAGCCGCCGCCAGCTGGCACGCGCAGCGATGACGCGGCCGCCGCGTGGCCACCGCCGGCCGACGTCCGCTCTTTGCGCGCGTCTTCGTCCCGCTTGGCGCACCCCAGCTTGATCTCGTCGAACGACACCGACCGCACCTGCTTGGGTACCTCGAGGCTGGTCTGCGTCTTCATCTCTGCGCCCGTCGGCGTCCGCGACCGCTTGAACGTCGATCGCAGACGGTCCATGACCGATGTTAGGTTTGCCGTGGCGCCTATATACAATATGTGCACGACGTATAATTTGGGTGAACTGCACCGACCGACCGAGGCGATCTTAATACCAATAAGTCAAAATAAAACAAAACGAAACGAAAAACAACAATATGACAATAATTACCAGAAAAAATCACTTCAAACGCACCTTATGAGGATGGGTGGTAGGGTTACTTATATAATAATATAAAAATATGTATTGTAATATCATTGTTATATTCTTCCCTGCCGTATGCTTAACGAGCTGTCGGAAATAATGATTATTATGTTACGTAGGTATTATATAATATTGTTATGTTATCATACTTTTCTCGTTCATCCCCCTCCCCTCACCCCATTCGGGTCCGTAGCATAGACGACGGGTTTCTGCTTCTCAAAAGGTGACCCCAACGTAAAATTCTATACAGTATAGTAGGCAATAATAGGTAATGTTATTTTCAAACAGCTGCTTCCTGCCCTTTTTGACCTACTTTCGATATAAGCCGTAAGCCGCGGCGTCGCGACACATCGGAGGTGATCTATTTAAGGGTTGACGTGACTTGGCGTTTCTATTTTATTTCCATCACACTCTACACCTAACCTGTCAGGGACGAGTACCTATTTATATTAGTTTCGGTCTTACGTATTACTATTTATTAGTATTATAGATTCGCTATTCTATTATAATATTATCGCACTGCATCGTCCGTGGTAACACGTGGTCGGGGTGAGACTTAAAAATATGTGCAGGTATTCGTCTTATTAGATATATTATTACAACGGTAATACATTTTGATTTATCACTAACCGTTAAATTGATTTTGAATCAGTTTAAAACACCAGCGAGATGTCCGCGAACCAAATTTTGATTAAACGTCGATAATATTACATCTCATAAATTAAATGCCCGAGATATGAAACAAATACTTAGTGCCTATTTTTCGTATCGTAGAAACCGTGTTCGAATAAATAAAATGTGTATACTTTATACTCAATGTCAAATGTCATCAACGCGTTTAATGTTTATTAAAATAGAAATGTCAAGTCTATTATGTGCTTTATAGTTAATATTCAGCTTATTATTCACCTAGAAGAGGCCTACAAATATAATATACTTACATTTACTATTCCAGTTACATACATTATTTATTACCAGTTTAATGATACAATAATAGTTATATTTCCAATAGTTCTAGAAAATTCCCATTCAATATGCTTTATTTTTAGTATACTTTCATACTATGCAACTAATAAATTGGAACCGTTTTAACGCTCGTATAATACAAATAAAATACATTTAATATAAGGGCATGAGGTAAAAATCAATGAGAAAAATGTCCAAATAAATATTTCTGTATATTATATTATTCCCAATAATCTATGTTGTATCTTCTAATAAAAAAATAAATATTTCGAAAACACCACCAATACATAATACTTCAAAACAATCAATTATTACATTTTTGAACAGATATATGAATAGGTATTATAATATATCATAATAGATAGACGCATTTTGATTGGTTATAAAGTATAACGCTACTAACAGTAACAATGCTCAAACAATATTTTGTATTTAACTTACAAACCGGCAACCAATAGGCAATTGTGTATAAAATTATGACAGGGGCCAATTGTATGCACGCGTTGGTTTTTTTCGTGGGAACCAATTGTCCTAGATCCATTATTTAAGCTCTTTTAAAATCAATCGACAAAATATTATTATAATAATAGGTAACTAATCTATTTCACGTATACCTAACATATTTAATCTGTGTTATCTCAAACCATTATACTAATGAAAGACGTAGTGTTATTTCGGAGTATAGAGGATAACTATTTTCCTGCGAGTAACTGTTTTACGTTTTATTATACGAGATTGCGCTTTACCACGACTATCGATTTCATCTATATTATGTAAATAATAAGAATATCGCATGGATTTGTTTGAATAGACGTAATTGATATAGATTCATTGACGTGTTCGTACTGTGATCCGACGTAAGTTTAAGGATATTATGATTACCGATTCGAGATAAATTCGTGTTTATACACACTTTGCAGACGTATAAACATTAGCGGGCGTATAGGGAAATGCGATGTTCAGGTTAATGTGGCGCTTTAATTAATCGTCTAGAACGCTGTGGTGTTCCGTCATTTTTATTACAACCTTGCGCCCGGTTTATTGTGCAGCTATTATAGGTACCTGTATAATAATATATTGTAATATAATAAAATATATTACGCGGTCGAAATAATGAATCAGTAGCGCAGAACGGGTGGGAGATATATTATTTATAGGATTTTAACGACCGGAGTCAACCACGTGCTGAGACCCGAGTCTAAAAAAAATCACTATTTTTCAATATTAAAGCCGAGGGAAACTGTTATTATGAATGTTCGCCGTCGTCCGAACGTTATCCTCGCTATATGTATACCTAATAATAATATGTTTATTTTCCGGGGCGCACACCGCTTTCTCGCTCTTCCCGTCACGATTTTACGGATTTACTGAGGTTACCGCTGTTTAAAACGCAGTCGTCAAAACATATAGGTTCTGCACATTCGCGTCTTTAAAGCTTTCGTAATCCGGCCGTTCATTCATTATTTGCCTCGGAAGCCGTCTTACATAATATAATGTCTCGTATATAATATATTATATTACACGTATATACCTATACAAAATACTTTTCACCAAATGAAAAACGTTATCTCTTTTTCTTTTTATTATCATTTTACCGTTTTATATACGCATGCACTGATGTTCGCGGCTTGAGTGAGATGTAACTATATACAGATCTGTCCGGGGACCTGACACCGGACCGAATATTGTCCAACGCGAGTTTATTCGTTTGAGACGTTTAATGCCCGGCATCAGGAAATTAATTTTGAACCCGCTCAAATGAAATTCTCATAATACTGATATCGTTTTTCATTTGACGGTTTTATTTATTTTTACAGCGGACCGACTTATTACGTCTATTGAATACAACTTATTGCGGTAAAATGTATTTATTTTTATTTTCAATATTGCGCACGACTAAATTGGACTGTATACATCTATATTATATTATTATTATGCGTAAATATCTTGCCAATCAGTTTGTCTTCGTCAAAGTTTGATTAGACAACGCTATAGAAGATTTTGTACGATTATATTGTAGGTACCTAATATTAAATAATTAGTTTCACGTTATATTAATTTATAACGCAACAAGAAAAATAAACGCGAAGAACCGGCTGATATTGTAATAAATAAAATTGATATTATTATTATTGATACACAGTGGGTTTAAAACATGATAAAAAAAGAAAACGAACAACCGGCCAAATATATATTTTTATTAAATATTACCATCGCAAAAATATGCAATTTAATGATATTTTATGGGAGAAATTACGCCGGGTTAGTCCTGCACAATCAGATCCCTAGCAGTGTAAGTTGGAGTGTCGTAAGTAGGCACTTAATAATAAATTATATGAAAAATGAATAAAGTAATATATATTATAATGTAAATACGCTTGTAAGTATGTTGTCATGTAATATATTTTATTAGAACAATATTTGACACAGAAAATATTACCAACCTATGTGTTCACGTTATATTATATAGATTTAGTTGAGAATACGATAAGGTTCAAATGTGTCGTGATGATATATAATATGATCAAATAAATGGCATATTGCAGTGTTCTACATTTTATTCGAATGATGTTTGAAATGTTCGTACAAAAATAATATAATGTCGAAGATTCCTGGAAAGATATTATATTAATATATTGAAAGATATTTTATTTATTCTAAAAAAGACCTTTTTACTACTTGGTTGCAAAACGAATACGATTTAGAAACGAGCAGCTCGATTTGCCGTTCAATGTACAATTATTTTATAATATTATGTGGGAAATTTATTTTAAGCATATAACAACTTTGATATTTTTGTGTATGGATTCTTTATTTAGTTTATTCGGACGAGGTTATACACCTATTTTTTCGAAACTCGTATCATACAAATGTTCTTAGGAATTAGGGCGGTTAAAATGTATTATTAATAATATAGTGGCAGTGTTAATCGATTATAAGTTGGACATACGCTATACAGCGCGCGTAAAATAATACATGTACCTTAAATTATATTTATAAGAAGAAGAATATTCTGTATTACAAATGGATTTATAAAAAAAAAACACAGACAGGTACATCTGCAACGGTCATTGATTCAAAACCAACAATCATAAAAGTAAAATATTTTGTATGAAAAGCAACCCCTTCGCCCTCGTAATTTCTCAACGCTGGATTTATTCAAAAACTTTATAGGTAGGTAACCCATCTGTTATGCATTTTTATATAATATGATTTCTTAACGGTTTTATATAACTTTAGAAGTTTTGATTTTTAATTTTAATATCATAATATTATCCTAATATAATATTGACTAATACATTTATTATATATTGTTGTATAATTTAAATAGGCCAAGATCAATAAATATTGTCAATTGGTACATGCGTATAACAGTTATAATACATGATTTACAATTGTATAGTAAATAATCACATAATTTGAGTTTACTTGTGAAAATACTAAATAAACATATCGAACATATTGTGCAACTAATTAAATAGGTACCAGTGCGTAGTTGATAAGGTGTCATCAATTTTTTATTGCTGGGGAGTTGAGTCAAGATAATAATAATTAGGTACCAAACAATACAAAATTTAAATAATTTAGTTATTAGTGTTATGCGAAAGTTCCATAGCGATTCCTAAGTTTTTACTTCATATTAAAATCTAATTTTATATTTTTTAATTGGAAACGGTATAATACTTAGTATTTATGCTAATGATTTCGTAATCCAAAGAAAAATATATAGGAAAATGTACATTTTCTTATGCGAAAATTAAAAAATTAAAACATTAATTATTTTTTTGAGTTACTATTATTATTTATGAATTATATAATATAATATATAAATAATTTGTCTTTAGTGTATACACTTTACAGGTTATACGTACAACTGGCTTGAGATAATGGTCGCGATAAACCCCCGGAGACATAATTACGAAAAATGTTATTGATTACTACCATTGTCATATTATACAAATACGATTTATACCAGTGATGGAAAACGTTTTTAATTTTTTCGTTTTCGTTTTTGTTTATTGATTTAAAAAATATCGGTTTTGTTTAACGTCTTAAAACGTTTTTGATTAATGTTTTTAAAAACGTTATTTTTCTTTATTGTTTTTGATAAACATTTTTAAAAACGTTATTTTCCATATTGTTTTTGATTAACGATTTTAAAAACGTTATTTTCCAATTGTTTCCAAATAACGTTTTTGATAATGTATTTTTTTTTTTTATTATATTCTTATAACTTATAACTTTTAAGTTATAATAGTAACGCGCAAAATATAAATGCACTTAAAAGTTGAAAATTAAAATTAATTATCATATAGGTATATAAAAAAAACAATATTATCAAAAACGTTAATCAAAAACAATATATACCTATTACATTCTTATAACTTATAACTTTTAACTTTTAAGTTATAATAGTAACACGCAATACAGAAATGCACTTAAAAGTTAAAAATTAAAATTAATTATACTTAATATTTAAATTTTAAATCAAAATTATAATTTATATAAAAATTAGAAAATTCAAAATTTCTGATTTCAAATTAAAATATTTTTAAAGTTAAAGATGTGAAAAACAAGTGAATATTTTTTCAAAATTTTTTTTTTCGTGGTATAATTTAATAATGTATTATACTATAATTTATTTTCGTTTTCGTTTTTGATTTCGTTATTACATTTTTTCGGTTTTTGGGATTTTTTGTTATCGTTTTTCAGTTGTTTTTTGTTTTTGTTTTGTTAATGGTTTTCGTTTTTTGTTTTTTTCCGTTTAATAACGTTTTCATAAACGTTTTCCATCCCTGATTTATACAAAGAACTATTATTTTATATAATATACAAGAATTTATAATTGGCTTAAACAGCTGAATACTAATAACTTGTTAACACTGTGAAAACACTTTTGTCACGGTGTCGAGTATTTATACTTGTAAATAACTAACTATCGTTCATAATAAAACATCTTAGGAAAAAAAAAAAAAAAAAAAAATTTAATAACACTAGACTATATCCGACGGATGAGAGTTATAAAATTATATTCGTACAGTGAAAGAATAAAGCGTTTTCGTTTATCGATGGGGTTATTTTTATCGTAAGAAAATATTATTGGGTACTATCGTGGATGGTGGATACCTAAAGAAAAACGCTACGAATTCCTCCATGGTATGTTTTAAACGTACACCCGCGGTTAAGAGAAACTTGTGATCTATTTGTAAGTACTTATTAGGTACATTGAAATAATAATGGAACATTTTCGGAGTAAAAAGTTAAGTAAGTATTTTTTTCCATGTATATGGACTATACAGTATACATATTATATAGTATGGGTTTTAAAACGAACCGTAAAAATGGCAAAAGTGGTTCGCAAAGAAACAACAATAAACCTATACTACCTATCTGAATAGAGAAAAAAAAGTTTATTGTTTATTCAACAACAACAATATACTTATGTTATACGTTGATGTTTTACATGCGAAGAATAATATTATACTCGATGTGCACGTCATGCACGTTAAATATTTAATTCAGCTAATAGGTTTTTTGATACATCGTGAACCTAACAATTGTAGAAGGGTCAAAAAAATATAATGTACAGAACAGCTTGTAGTATGAAAATTAGTAGAAAATTAATACTTCATACAACTCAGAACATTTAAAAAATACACAAAATATAGCCTTCATTATTACGCGCGCCAGTTTTGAAAACCTTTCCGATTTCATTTTCACAATGAACAGAAAATGTTGTAGGCTATCTTCAAAAATCGAAAAATATTAAATATTAAATATCGAGATGATGATGCATTAAAAGGCCGAACTCGATTGTATCGAAAAATAAATATAAATATAGTATTTAGTGTTTTAATATTTTAAGTTTGTATTGTTTGTAATTTTAATTTTTAATTTGGATATCTGTATAGAATATAATATATTTAATACAGTTAAATTCGCTCTATGACTGTCACACTTAAAATATAAAATTTGTATTTCTTTCGCGTTCGGCGTCATTGTATAATTTGAATAACTATTGTTTACATAATATTATATCGTGCGCATGAGTACAGATCACGCATTGATGCAGAAGTTGTATTGATAATTACTTGAACAAAAAAAAAATAAAAATTTGGATAATATTATATTCAAGAACAAGAAAAATCACACGCTCTTCGCCTGCAATCAACCAAATAAATTACTCTAATGTATCGTTTATACTTATATATCAATAATGGGTTAAAACAACAAAACTCGAGCGACCATCCTCTTAGTCTAATCGCTATTATAATAGTCATTGATAAAATATAATACGAAAAGAGTCATCGAAAACCTGGTGGGTATGGAGGTAAAACGAACCGAAAGATAAAACGCCTTTTTCTCGAAATTTTTTGGTCGTTATCTTTACATTGTGTTTTATTTTTTAGTCGACGGCAAGTGGACACGCATGTGTGATCAGGAAATCGAATTATATCGCCGTTCTAAGGACGACGCGTGATCGGTAAAAGCGGAAAAGAGTGTATCGTTAACGAGGATCTAGGCCACGCGCTACAAAAATGACATTTATAAGGTTACCGTGCGCCGGCAGGATGAACGTACCATATATGGCTTGCTGTAAAGAAGAAAATATTATATTATTTCGTAATGCACAAAGCGTACGTACACGTGTGTATCGATAGAATATACGATATGTTATATTGCCTATACATAATATTATATGTTTTAGGTCATATTCGGACCGATCGACCGACTTATTGTTTTTGTATTTTTTATCGTCAACAAGTGAAGCACAATACAGGCATATAATGATACGTCAGACCGGTAATAATAATTTGGCCAACTTCCCAGACCGTAATTATCAGCTGTAGTAGTTTTATTTTTTCCGGACATGAAATATTATTATTGACGCTGTCCGTCTGTTTTGGAAAATAGCGCTTTCAAGCACGTGTGTCTTTTTATAATCAATAACGAGCCACATTTCGATAAAAATAATAATAATAAACGGCATACTAATAATAACCATTACGCGTGAATATACGCCATACCGTATGCCGTATGGTGTGTCTACAACAAGTATTTGCAAGAGGTTTTCGATGATTCGTACTTCTCGGTGGATTGGATAATAATATCATGATAACGTACCCACCTATTATAATCGGAGTACAAATTGTTCATCAGAACATGAATAAACATGAACATGAATCCCCTTTTAATAATGCAGTTCTTCAAGATCTGTTATTTTGAAATATTTTAATAGGCAAACTTAAAACTCATAATATTTTCAAATTCTTGAGATTTTTTGTACTACTTACTTTAAAGATCTAAACAGTCATTTGTCAAACAGAAGTTTGTATTACCACAGGGCATCCCTTAAGTGTTATAAAAAATTCAATAATTTGAAAATAATTTGGTCTTATTATGGTCTATTTCAAAATTCCAAAAACCGGAATCCAAATAAATTCATTATTAAATGACAAAATGGTGGCGAGCTTACTTGGTACATCGCCTTGCATATCTGTTACGATATACTAAATCTAATTAAAATCATCAAATAAATTCAATGTAGGTACTTGAAAACGCATAATACCATCGATATTATAATATAATTACGTCTTACAACTGGTTGAACTTTATTGGTGAGATTTAGTACTTAAGTTTATGTAGCACTTAGAACGACATCACAGAAGTTATATACGTTTGAAATTATTATTGTACAGCACTTTCACGGGAGAGGAGAATTGTGATTGATTTCAAGATGATTTCTTATTTTAATCGAAGAGTTTACAGAGCACATACGATAATTACATGTTAGTTACTTTGTTAGAATTTCAAAAATGAAAAATAATAAAACGCAAGAAAGGTTTATTTTTTTTATTGTTGTTAGTATAGTTCGATCGTCGGCGCGAAATATTAAAAACGAAGTACCTATGTAATTGCTTTAGAGAAAATGTCACCAGCACCTGATGCTTAAACTTTCAATCGAAAAATACGGTCGTAAATCGATGGAAATAGGATATAGACATTAAGCTTATATATTATTTTTACATTTTGAACTAACGCAATAACGAGGTAACTCGTATGGGCTTATATTTGGCAAATAAATATGTGCGTGAACAATAACAACTTTTGTACTTATACTATATGTTAATCCACTTGTCCAAAATAATTACAAACATTGTATTATTCATATTTTCCTTACAGATGATCCTGTACGCAACATAAATGAAATAATTGAATAAACGACATTATAACTAATGCATTTGTGAATACAAAGCAAAAAATGGCGAACAAGTGGGTACCGCTCTGCTGTACAGTACTTGTCGAGCATGTCGAGCATGGATGAACTATATTTGAATTTAATAATAAATAATTTTATACGAAAAACGATTGTGAGCAGAGACGTTGTGTCAGCCTAGCATACTTGTATAAGTAATCAAATTTAATGGTTAAAAAAAAAATAACAAATATCAAAAAGATCTTATGGCTATAAATAGCGTGACTTTCCAGTGGAATTTTATTTTTGTTAAAGGTACATTAACTTGTTGGAAACCTTCTATTACAATTTCTTATGTTATCTATGAAAAGAAATACTTTTATGAATTTCTAACTGAAAAATAATTTAAAACATTTGAAGAAATTACCATGGCTACGATAGCTCAACTAGAGTCAAAATCGTTTGCCATGTATGAAAAATCCTAACGTTTACGGTTATTTGTTTTGAAAATACCACAAAATTAAAAAAATCGATTAATGGGAATTCGATAATTTACCATTCAATATCAAATATCATAAAAATTATAAGTTTAAAACTAATAAAAAATTAATGTTCCGTTTAAGTTAAACTTTTTTTTTTATAGGTAGGTAGAAAAACTTATTCAACATTTTCAATTAAAATGTTTAATCTCAGCTATGAAAATTGAAACTTTTATGAATTTTAAACTTATAAATAATATACAACATTTTAAAAATGTCTTATGGCTTTAAATAGCCTTTAAAATTTGGTGAGAATTTCAAGTGTTTACGGTTATTATTTATTTATAATGTTATTATTTACAATACAACCAATTGAAAAATTCAATTTGATAATATTTATGGGCATATACCTAATATATGTTTAAATTATTGTAAAAATAAATAAATAAGAAGTAAAATTGTGAATTTACATTTTGATTGATGCACGATTATGCAGATATACCGGCAAGGAGTATCACTGTAAATATTACTATAATATAATTTCTTTCGTGTAGATTTATGTATCGTCATATGAAGTAAGTATAGGATTATCGAACGGAATGTACCACATACTGTACGTATTATATAGGTGTGCAGACCATCAATAATAAACGAAAAATGGCAAAAAAGTTAAGGCGTATTCGTTGCCGTTTGTTTGTATTTTTGTAGCAATACCCATGAAAGACGTGACTTGAATTATACCAATCTTACATGTCATCTCGTAGGTACCTACATACATGATGATCGTGTTTCTTTTACGCGACTATCACAATTCGACGAGTAAACTATCTCAAAACGACCGGTAAATCTGTATTCGTTCAGAAAGGTCGATAAGTAAAGGTTCATGTCACACGCGCGCATAATAAATATACAAGAAAACATAATGATATTAATATTATTATATACTATGTATTTTGTGTTTGTTTAGAATGGGTGAAAAACTTTTTGTACGTCGTTTCCTCCATTGTCAAGGGCCCTATTTGGTTCGTAAGCAAATTGTATTAGTACAATATGCTAAAAATGTCGTTGTAGAATAGATATACGTATGTGTGTTATAATATAATATGTATAGGATATTTGTTTTTTACCCGCTACAACACTTAGTTATGAGTATTTTTTTTTTCGTTTAAATAGGTTTAACATTAACTGTCCAATTAAAATCTTACACATTTCAAACTGCTAGAAAATTCAAAACAAAAGTCATGTAAGTACTAAAAAATGTTATCAAAAGAACTAAAGGCGTGTTTAGTGTTATACACAAATACCCAATTTAAGTACAACACTCAAACAATATGATGTGGATATGTAAAATACTCTTCACTCTGATACAGAATTGAAATATTACTGCCCAACATTTTCGCAAAATATTTTGAATGCAATTTGACAAAATTAGGTTGCTGTATGATAAAATAAACTTAAGCTACCTAGTAATGGAATTACAAATTCATGTTAAAACACCCCATAATACAATATAAATGGTGGGTAGGTACAAACATGTATGTGTTCGTATAGAAGACGGAGGTACAACCTGCGATTAATCCTCCGTCTAATCAAAAACTTATTATAATCAGACCAAGTCAGCTGCAACATTATTCCCTCTTTGTATAAAATAAGTTAAGTACCTAATGAGGCGAAATCATTTGCAATAAAGGAACAACTCGTTTAATATAATAATTATTACCAACGTTTGTTTCATTAATTGAAAACAAATTGCGATTTGATGTTATTTTCATATAGGTATAGTATATAAATATTGTTGTGTATATGAATACCAATGTTTTAGACAATATTACGTACAATAATAATTACCTATGATAAAATAATAATGTACTGAAACGTTAATAATAATAATTGTGTTCAATTATCAGCAAGCACAAAGCTAACGTTTTCCGAACAATTATTGTCATAATATTATTGTTGTACCTATATAACTTCATTGTTGCAGAACGGCGAGGCTAGTACACTATGTTGTTGACACCATAAAGCGAATATAGGTATATAATATTATTATCATATATAGAAAGCGCGTCCCTGCTGCACACTACTTGTATATAATATTACAATATTATAAGTGAGCGGGAAAAAAAAGTGAAAGAAAATAAACAATCGATATATATTGTTTTTACTCTCGTGCGACATTGCCGTCATTTATCATAAGTCGTATCGGAAAACGCCCTTTCCATGTCACGGGGTGGTTATTTTTTATACCCGAGCCTCCTGTTTGGACATGTCACTCGGTGACGTAGTAATTTTGAGTTCCGGCTTCACGAGTCTCCTTATTATATTATATCATATTATATACCTATATACTATGTAGGTAATAATGTAAAGAGATCGATATAGCAACTCTATGCCCGCGGTGAAATACATTCACTTTGCAAAGAAAATATTTGTCGTTTTATTATTTCGTACAGGACCGGTATGTATTTTAATATCGGTAGTCATTATTATTTTAGGATATTGTACAATAATAATATCTGAAGAGAATATATACACACATTGCCCGGCCACGTAAGTACGGAGAGTATGTTTGGTGACTCTGAAGTTGGTTTCCGCGGGCCAATATAAGCCCATATACAATAGGTCGGTACACAAAATAATAATTGTTGATCACCGTGACACGGCCGCCGACGTTGTCGTTTTTAGGTATATTATTATAATTGAAATTCGAGAGAAAATAATGAAAATGTTTTTCGCAAAATGTACGCAATCGAAGTACAGTATTGGTCAATGCGCGTGTCTTTGAAATATCGTTTGGGTAAATATACGCGTACCTTGTACCTATTTAAGTATTATAATATCTTACGAAAACGATATGAATTATGGTAAATTTTTGAAAATTGCAAATCCACGCTAAACGTTGTTATTTCCACAAAATATAAATAAATAAACACGAAATCGTTTCATATTAAAAATATTACGAAAACTTGTGAATAAAAATAAAAATTGTAAATTGTGTGCACACTCAGCTCAATTTAATCCAATTACGCATTATTATAAGGGCTCCGCGATGGGTGTTTTTAGTTCTTTGCCTAAATTATTATAACTAATTATGATGATCCGTCAAACATACTTTGTCTGATTAATAATGATGATAATATACAATATTACAATTATTTTAAAAATACGTTTTAAAGATTTTTATACTTTTTCTTATGCGATTTATTGTCGGGTCATTAGTATTTTAAGATCTGGTGTTTCTTCTTAAAATATTGTTCGAATGAAATTAATTCAAAATATATGAAAACGTATATCTATCATAATATTATATAATATTGCAGAATATTTTGATAATGAGCTACTTTCGTAGGTAAAAGGTTGACATCGTGACATATCTGATAAGTAGTATTTGTAGCCAACGTCAAAGAAAATAATTTCTACACAATAGTTTCACAGCACACTATTACACACTATAAAGCAATAAATATTTTAATTTTTTTAATTAATCATACGTAGACCAAACGATATAGTTCGAAATATTATGTAGAATCGTAGAAAGTTTCTTTTTGTATAACTTTATAGCAGTATAATATTAAGCCTGTTTACTAAGCTCGCGAGTTTCAATTAGAACAGTTTGTTAATATTATATTATGTGATTTTACGTTCTGATTAGTGAAATGAGATAATTCACCCATTTGTATATTGTGCATTGTATCTATTGTTGTTTTATTTAAACTTTAAATAGTATCCGAAGTTGAAGATGGACCATTTCGGAGATTACACTCGCCTAAAAACAATACGCTGCGTTATCTGATTCAGATTTTTTATTTTATCGTGTGACGCGTTAGGAGTAGCTTAGATTTATCGCTCTTCATTTGAGAGAGGCTTTTCCACGGAGAAATGAAACATATTGCAACTCCTTGGGTCATAGTTTTAGCTTTGTTTTACGGTCTATAAACTTACCCATGGCGTTAAATAGTCAGTGGACATTGAAAACAGTTGTCAAATAAAATGTTTTCCAATTATTTTAATTTTTAATTTTATAGCCTATAAAAAAGTATTACTTTTACGATCAATGACTCAAATAGCAATGCAATTTTATAATGATTTATTTTTTGGGGTTCATTTTTTTTACGAGAATCTCAGTTAATTCGCGATACGTTAATATTTACTGTTTAATTATAATTATTATTATACCGATAAAAATTGTATTTGGCAAACAATTCAAAGTTTAAAAATAACAATTTTCAATCTTAGAATATTAAAAACAAACAAAAGAGTATTAAAATTAAAAAGTATAGAACATTTTAACCAGTTAGCTGTAATAATGATTTTTGTTGTGATGCTCGATAATTAAACGTGTTCTATATTTATATATAATGCTTCTAAGACAGTACATTTAGCCTTTAATTTACACACACATTATTGATTAGTTAATTTTTTTAACTAATTAATATGAGAAATTACTTTCACAAATGGGGAATTCTTATCGATGCATAAATATAATATATTGAGTCGTTGAATATTATGTAGTTTAAAGCCTAAATAATGTGGTTCAAAACGAAA
This sequence comes from Acyrthosiphon pisum, assembly GCF_005508785.2. Taxonomy (NCBI): domain Eukaryota; kingdom Metazoa; phylum Arthropoda; class Insecta; order Hemiptera; family Aphididae; genus Acyrthosiphon; species Acyrthosiphon pisum. The sequence goes on along the minus strand of NC_042495.1, from coordinate 5,907,149 downwards.
GAAACATATTTTTATTTTTGTAAAAAACCAAATTTAAGACATCCTTTTTAATTCTAACTCATTAAAATATATAAAATAGAAAAATAAATCTATTTGGTTGTTTAATATAAAGCTTGTATGTTTTTTTTTAAAACTATTTTTGAAAAAAAAATTGTTTATTTGTTATTGGGGAATTATAGAATTTTACTGAGCGCATATAATATAAAGCGATATTTCATTATTTCCTTATTTTGCTATATTGTTATCAGCTAAATTTAGTATTTATTTTACTATATTATAATTAATTCACCATACATTTATCCTTGACAAACGATAAAATATTTCTTGTAATTTTCTTATTTTGGTAAATTCTTTAATTAAGTGTTACTGTCAAAGGTTACCTACATAGTATACGAAATGTTAACCTAAAAATATTCATCTATTATTGTGATGAAGACAGTTTTCAATGGCTTCGCCACCGTTTATGTGTACATTTATTATACTGACGATAATGATGAAAGCAGCTGAGTCTTATAGCTATGACGATAATATACGTATTAATTATAACATATAAAAGAATTTGATATGGCCGGCTAATGATACGGAATTTCGTTTTAATATACGAGTCATAATATGTAAGCACCCCACCGAACAGCTATGGTATCGTTTATGAATTATCCGTCGACGTATAAGCCGAGAATAATGCGTTTTGATGTGATATTAAATACGTCGAGTTAAATATAGAACACTGGAACTGGGCTACATATTATTATTATTATTATTATTATTATTACTATTATAGTGGCGAATCAGTGCTATATAGCGTTACAACCACGCCTGGTGTATAATAGATGGGACCCGGAAGTTAAAGATCGGATGTCTGAACTATGATTAATATTTTTCTTCCGAAAATCCGTGAGTACATACAATTTTGAATCACTGAACTTATTATTCCTATAGAAGTAGTATAATATTATGATAATTGTGCATTCGAATCGACGACGTTCTTAATTCTTATAAATTGTAATATTATACTTTTCACGGGCCCCGATGATAATCGCGTGGAACAATCCAATAAATAATTGTTGCGCATAAAATTATGTCATGACCAGTGACGGATATTTGGTGGGAGGAGGGTGCTTGGAAGCTAAAGCACCCATCGTTCACACTATTGCAATTTTTTTTTTTTTTAATAACTTAGATATCAGGTATCAGTGTATCACGTAGAACTACCAAAACGAATTAATTGTAGACTACTACCAAAAAAATAGGTTAAATTTATTTTTACCCCGAAGTCGTACATTATAAGTAAAGACCTTTATTATCAACATAGCAACCACCAAAAAAAAATTCTAAATTACACCACTGGTTATCATGATTTATAATTATGGTGGTCTGACGATTACAAGTAAAGGTATCGTGTTCTAATATAATACTACAAAATACGTAATACGAAAGCGTTTGAGGGGTTTCGGCGTTAAACACAATTCGTTAGCGGTATCATGTTAATGACTTGACAGAATCATCAGACAGATGATCATTGACAGAAGATCTCGGCAGAATCATCTTAAAACGTACAAATGTGTATAATATATTGTAATACCTATCCCACGCGTAAGATCCGAACACAAAAAAAACGTAAATACTCACGACTTTACTCAAAAAAAAATTATTCAACGTACCCATAGATACATAATATAAATATTATAATTAAAAAGATTAGATTATTATAAATTATATAATATACTTCATATTATATTCTTTGTAAAATATCACGGTTCACGATTCTATTATAATATTGCAGCAACACAAAATATGTTTGAGTTCTCATTAGATTTCAGACACTTTGCAAATGTAATATAAAGAAGAGACGATAACCGGCGACTGTTGAACGTGTTTGTTTCCGATACCGTTTCGAAGTTATGTAATAATTCGTTTTATTTGGTGTGACGAAAAAGGTCGTCGAACTTCTAACTTTGATATACAAGCACTTCCGGTTAAAGTAGCCAAGACAAAGATAGCCATATATTGGTTATGCACTTATGCAATATTCCAATACATAAAATGTCATCATCATTTATACGGACTTTAATTCTTTTTATCGTTATTCCGTTTTTTCCACTCGATAATAACAACGACAAGTATAGTATATTTAGATCTGAAAAATCAAGTGTTTGTAGTTGTATTCCCTCGAAATTCTCTCAGTATATATTCTTGTTTGAACGCAAACACTTGGACGGTTAGAAAGACAAAATAAGACGTTTTAACAGGATAACCGGAACTTTGACTTCTTGTTAGGCAAAAGACTATTCTACGTGTCACTTATGTACGTAAGAAACGAGAACTTTCTCGTGAAACACTTCGAAAAAAAAATCCAAACGGGTGACGTCGCTTACAAGTTGTATAGGTACAGTCCTTGTTCGATTTAATTTTGATAAATGCACTATTTTTCAGATTTAAAATTCAACCTTTTATACGATAATATTGTTGACTGTTTTAATATATTATACAATTATGTTTAGTTTGTAACAAGTTGCAGTTCTTTCTTTATAACGTCATAATTCAAATGACACAGGAACTCATAACTTCATTTTTAGCTTGATAAAATTTCTTACAAATACACTCAAAAGCTTAACTTTATTTACGGCAATGACGCTTATGTAAAAGCAATTTTCAAATTATGATTGATGTATGAACAATTTAAAATCATTTGGAAACCTTACAAAGTGGTTGGAAACACTATAGAAATTCGACTACAGTACTTATCAAAAATTTAATAAAAAATGTAATTTGGCCCAGACACGTTAAAACCTGAAAGTAGTGGTGCTCATTTTTTTCATTTAATTGATAAAATGTACTTGTCTATTTAAAGTATAGTTTTAAATAAATTATTAACCATACATAATTGAACACTTGACATAATATTATTGTTTATTTTAAAGCACCTAACAAGGATATTTTATGAGAGTTAAATTTTAGCTGCAGCAAAATTAAAAATTGTTAGATGCACGATTTAAAAGCCAATAGAAAGCATCATAATATGGGTTATCTTCAAAACCGCTCGCCAACCCCAGAATTATTAACTCAATACGGGGACGTATTTTCTTTTTATCAAGATGGTGAAACCCTCAATTTCATATATTTTGTACAAAATAAATAAAATATTTTTATTTTTAATCAGGTTGACTAATGGATAGTAATCATATATGTCGCTTTATGTTTCAAAACTATACCCTATCCTATAGAAAAATACTTCCGATTAGACGGTGCTGAAAATCATATGATTGCACGGTCTAAAAAATTTCAAATCAATAATTATTGGTCACGTAAACTTACATTTTAGATACCTAGATAAATCACCTACGTTTTTTAAACCAAAAAAAGTAAATCAGGATTCTCCTAAATCTTTTTAAATTATAAATATTGTAAGGTTCGAGCATAAAAGCCAATTCAGTTAAAGATAACAATAGGTATTAATAGGAGTGAATCAACTATGAAAACTAGTTTAGAGAAACGAATGTCAGTTATATTAATATTTTATTATCATTTTGAAGCACTTTGCAAAACTAAACATTTAAATTATCAATACATATACCAATATTCAAGGAACTTCTTCTCGGGATTCGACATCGCGTTAAAATGACTTCCATATTGAACTATATTTTTTCTCACCCTACAATCAATAGAAATAAAGTTTTGTGAAGCTTTTTAAGAACTTTAAAGTGAATTTACCTATCTTATAAATAATTTTATTGTTCAAGATAAAATGTCAAAGTTGATATAACTACTCCATCAATCGTTCAGAGCCTACAAAAAAAAAACAAGAAAATATTGTATTCGTTCCTGTTCTTTGGATTTTATAAACTGTAAAACAGTTCACCTCGTAGTTTCAGGCACATCAACAGAACTATTTATAACAGTTTTTAGGATAACAAAAAATCATATTAAGTACAAAGCGTAAATAGGTAGGTACTTCATTCGAGTGTTATTATATTTATTATCTATTGAAACATCACCCCTTTTGCGTTATACTCAAGCTTTTTATTTTTCGACTCGTGCGATTGAGATAACCATTTTAATATAAGAACATACGCGATACTTGAACTTTTTTGAACTTTTTATAAGTATACTGTGTTTAAAAATGTAGACGCGAGACAAAATGATTTTCCTATGCTAGAACCAACACACGCGTATCATAAATTAATAAATCATTATAATCTGTATATTATTATATTTACAGATATAGAGCATGTTATTGTATATTAATAATAAAAAATAAATATAACTTAGACATACCAATTATTATTTATTTTTATTTATTTATTTATTACATATAATATATAATATTATATAATTGTAATTTTATACGCCCACAACTGGGCTCAGAACAGTTTTTTTTTTTTATAAATATAAATATATAACATATATAACACATAAAACATTAAACAAGAGCAAATAACTTAATATTAATCTATTTATAGCTATACATTATAATAGTATTTAAAATGAATACATAATAGTAGGTTCTTGATAGTACATTTAACATTTAAATAAAATTGACTTCAACCTGGTTAGATTATCATGAAAAAAATTGAAATTATTTATTGAGTTACCAGATCTTAGCATTCTATTGATCGGAGCAAATTGACTATAATTGTTACGATAAGTACGTATATAAAACGTTTTT
>NC_042495.1:5780349-5902433 GCF_005508785.2 Acyrthosiphon pisum | reverse complement strand
GGTGCCATATTAATTAGGAAAATAAATCAATCATTGTTTGAACTTATAGTATACCTATGAAATCAAAAATAAAATGTGCAATCGGACGAGAAGTTTTATGTTTTAAGTAGTAGCTAGTACAGTATAATTTATTTTGCTGAATCAAAAACTTAAAATTCACCTATAGGCCTTAAGTAATTTCATATTAGAAGTAATCAATCAAAAGAATATCAAAAGTAATGAACATATAAAGATTAAAGGCACAATTTTTTTTAAGCATTTTTAATTCAAATTTTGACAAAATCTATCATAATCGCAAACATTATCAAATTATTTTGTAGATATTTAAAAATTTACCTAGGTATACATATAATTTTCAATTTATAAAGCCAAGAACTAAAAGTTCAAAACAAGATTTATTTATTTATTTATTTATTTATTAAATATAATATATAATATTATATAATTGTAATTTTATACGCCCACAACTGGGCTCAGAACAGTTTTTTTTTTTTTTATAAATATAAATATATAACATATATAACACATAAAACATTAAACAAGAGCAAATAACTTAATATTAATCTATTTATAGCTATACATTATAATAGTATTTAAAATGAATACATAATAGTAGGTTCTTGATAGTACATTTAACATTTAAATAAAATTGATTTCAACCTGGTTAGATTATCATGAAAAAAATCGAAATTATTTATTGACTTACCAGATCTTAGCATTCTATTGATCGGAGCAAATTGTTACGATAAGTAGGTATATAAAACGTTTTTGATACACGAGTATTTGTTTGAGGAACATTTAAAGGTATTTGGTTAAGTAGTTCTGGACAGATTATTTGAGAGTTAAGTAGTTTATACAACCAAGACACATCATGAAATGTTCTCCTATTTTTAAGCGACACTATATTAAAGTCACTGGCTAGCTGCTCCAGCGAGACGTCAGTTCTATTAGACTTATAAGCTAGTACTCTCAAAAATCGTTTTTGGACCCGCTCAATTTTATTAATTAATCCCGTTTGGTAAGGATTCCAAATAACTGAGCCGTGTTCAAGAATAGAACGGACTAAAGAACAATATAACAATTTAAAGCAATTAGGGTTTTTAAAATCATAGCAGTTACGTCTTATAAAACCAAATACTCTTAGAGCTTTATTACACATTATAGTTACTTATGTGATCATTAAATGATAGGTCACTTGACAAAAGTATACCTAAATCCCTTATCTGTGTTACAATCATTAAATTAGAGTTATTCATTACATATTGAAAGTGAGTATTTTTTTTTCTCCGCGAAAATGATATTTGTGAGCATTTTTCAGCATTAACATTCAACCCATTTAATGAACACCACAAGCAAAAATCGTCTTGGTCGGCTTGTAGTTTAAGGCAATCTTCGTGAGAGTAAATAGGCATGTATAGTTTTAAGTTGTCCGCAAACATTAAGAAATTACTGCTTTTAAGAATATCTTTAACGTCATTTATAAAAAGTGTAAATAATATAGGTGATAAGTGTCCGCCTTGAGGGACTCCAGATGTAACATTTATAGACAATGATACACTATCACCTAGTTTTACTTGTTGAGTTCTACCATTCAAGTATGATTCAAGCCATGCATACATTGGTCCTACAATGCCGACAATTTCTAGTTTTTTTACTAGAATAGATAAGTCGACACTATCAAACGCTTTCCTAATATCAGTATATACAGCATCAACCTGTATACCTTTACTAATATATGATATGAGATCTGTATAGTAGGTTAATAAATTGGTCGTTGTTGACCTCGAATGTCTAAACCCGTGTTGATTATCTGAAATTACTTTATCAAGAACGGTTGTAAATTTTGGTACTAATAGTTTTTCAAAAGTTTTAGGCAATGAACTTAATTGCGAGATAGGACGATAGTTTGTTATAACATTTCGATTACCTGATTTAAATACAGGATAAATAAAACTAGATTTCCATTGGTTAGGAAAACAACCCGACGACAAAGAAAGATTGAATAGATAATGAATTGGACGTGTTAATGAAAAATAACACTTTTTATAAATTATTTCAGGAATTTTATCTGGACCACTTTGAGTTTTACATGATAAATTACGAAGAGTATCAAAAACTTCCGTTATGGTGATCTGGCAACTGTTAAAATTAATATCGGTATTGTAGCATTGGATATGATCGACATTACTATTTGACTGACTGTAAACAGATTCAAAATACGATTTAAACATGTTCACAGTATCACCCACATTTTTTGCAACAGTAATACCATCAGTTATGTTGTATGGAATGACATTAATCTTTTGTTTATTCTTAACATAGCTCCAGAAATACCTAGGATTATTTGTCATATAAGATTGGATTTGCTCAACGTATTTATTATAACATAATTTAGACATGATTTTGCATTTTTTTCTTAATGCAGAAAAAGCTTCATAGTCTGCATTATTACCGGATGACTTAAACAATTTATGCTGGCGTTTTTTCTTTTTAATAAGCACACAGAGCTCTTTGGAAAACCATTTTGGGAACATACGATTACGAATTAATTTTTTAGGAACAGTTTTATCAATTGCGTCTAACACTACTATATTAAAAATATTAACTGCAGCATTTATATCACTTAGTTTATACATATCAGACCAATTGTAACCAGCAATAATAAAATTTAATTGGTCATAATTTGCTTTTTTGAAGTCATAAAACCAAGAATTAGGGCAAATATGTACAGGAGAAATACTTATCATGTAGTTTGTAGTTAATACTGGGTGGTACAGATCTATTGGAACTATACTATCGTCTGAAGGCATAACACTTACCAGTGGGTTGTTTGAAAAGACTAAATCGAGTTGAGAACCATGGACATTTAAAATATTATTTAATTGGTGTAGGTTTAGCGATGAAAAACAGTCAAATATAATTTCTGAACGAGACGAAATTGTTCCATTGCATATCAGGCCAATATCATTACTAGTAAAACGCACCTGTGGTAGATTGTAATCTCCGTATAGTAATAAATTAATATCAAAGGTATATTTATTGAATAGCCAATCAACCGTCTCAGTATGTACAGTATAGTTATTTAACGGACTGTGTGGTGGTAGATAACAGGCACCAATAATACACTTATCGTTATTTCCCCATTTAATCAGTACAAATAGTTGTTCGACACTATCATGTTGTATATTAATAATCTCGGCCTCAAAACGTTTATTCACAAAGATAGCTACTCCGCCACCTCTAGTACTATTACTTGTCTTATCGCTCCGATCTAGACGGAACACGTTATAGCAATCAAAGCCGAGTTCGGCATCTAATATATTAGAATTTAACCAGGTTTCTACTAACACAAAATAATCATACTTGAATAGTGAAATAATACATAATAGTGTATTTAACTTAGTACGTAAACACTCTTACATTTTGGTAGTACCCTTTTAACAATTTACTCTTATCGATTGATGTTTTATTACAATAATTACACTTAACTCTAATATTTTTCTTAATACTAATTAATTTACAATTATAACATAGACAAGACTGACCATGACTTGCGGTCGTATTACTTATTAGTTTTTTGAGACGATCTTTGGCACACCATTAACATATTTGATAATTGAATTAAAATCACCGTCTGCGCGTTTCTGCTGGAGTATATTTCTTAACGATTTCATTTGTACTTGTTGATATTGGCTCAGGTCGGCATTTACCCATACATTTTTCCATTTTTCAAGTGAGCGGAGCTTGGATTTATTTCTTAATAATAGTCTAGATTCATTAGTATCATTGAATTTTTATTGTTACTATAATATTATTATTATAAGCGCGTTTGGAAACTTTAGCTTAGGTCTTTGAATTATTTAAATAAGAATAAAACGGATGCGTGCGATATTAATTTTGTGTTAACTTTATATTAGGTATGCAAATAATTTTGAAACAAGTGCTTAATGGATGACGATGATGATGACGAAGGTAGCAGCAGCACGGCGGCAGTGACGACAACGAGACAGTATATTTACATTTTTTTTACAGAGAATCGCATCCGTCGTCATCGTGAAATAATTTTTCATTATACGTATTATATAATACATATTATAGATATACGTAAATTAATTAATATTAATTTCCCGTTTAGTACGGTTCCGGCTAGAAATGTTTTTTCGGGGATTAAAATAATATTATTGTATTCGTCTTCACGAACTCACTCCGCCGGTATTAAAAATGAATAATAACATTGCTCACAGAAATTGTCTTCTATTTAATTATTTACCGCTGTTGTCCATCTCGGTGCTATACAATTTTAATACGAAATAACGAGTGTTTATCAACCGCGCAAAATATTTAAGACTTCTAGCATTGTGTAGGTATAATAATAATATATATATTTTGCACCAGTGCACTGCCAACAAGTTGAAACAATGTGTACACAAGAATTGTGCCGCATAAAGCACAACAATATTATAATAAATAATTGGACGATTTCGTATATTATTTCATTTTGAAATTGTTAGTTGCGATCGGCTAACGCCAGTTTATTACCACCGAAGTCGGCCGGCGCAATCGATGCGTGCCCAGAATAATGATAACCGTCACATTAATTATTTTTTTCAGGAATTATTACGGCGCCTCCCACTGCCCATTTCTTTATTCATCTTTGTCATTGTTTTTCCTCTTTGTGTTGTCTTGCTCTCGCTCCGTCACTCTGTCTCGCCACAATATAATATATATATTCTCTTTTTCAGCGTTATGACAATTCCCGAAATCGTCGGGAAAAAAATAAAATATCCAAAAAGGAAACGAGTGTCAAGTACGTTATATTATATACATACATAATATAAGCTAATACAAAACGACGAAAACAATCATTTTTATACTCCGTTTTACGTGGTTGGTTTTATTATTATATGGTATTAATATCGATTTAACTGTTGTCGAATGTCATAATATAATATTTAATATAGGTACTTTATAATATTATTATGATGTTCCCATAAACTAAAATATGAGACGAAAAAAAATCGGTTGATCGTACTGATTAAAATATGATTGATTGCTGATATATTACTTGATAGCTGACGAAATATTTCGGAATAATTTCTGAAATCTATTGTTGAGATATAGTTAGCCGCATTAAAATATATTATGTCTTACAAGTTAAAACTAAAAGTATCCACGACATTTTACCGATAAATCCTACCATCCGGTATACGTTTCTTTACTATTTAATATGTGTGGGAATATAAACGCAGGATTAATAAATTAAATTACCTATTTGATTTTGTTTTACGTTTAGTTTTGTTTTTAAATTAAATCCGGTACATGGACAGAGCAGTGAAAAATTAAAACAAAAAATAATAAAGCTACCTGCCAAATTAAATTTTGATTAAGCCTGCGGACCACCTGGGATTTATTATAGCGTTCATTTCAGCGAGCTATATCCTACTTTAGATTCAAGATTCACAATAGAGTGACATGGGTTACAGAAACAGTAAAAATGTTAAGCGTGTTCTTCGTTTAAATTTGAAAAAACATGGGCTCGGTATAAAAATTAAAAACAGTCGGAGTACAATATTATTATGGTCGATCCGTTTATTCACACATAATATTTTCGTTAATTATTCAATTATCATAATAGATTTTACCTTAATATCAATGCGCATGCTATTATATACTACAGAGGGGGGGGGGGGGGTGCACATGTTTTTAATTATTCCGGAAGTCGACGTTTAAATCAATAAAGCATAATATTGTGTGAACAAACGCAATTCGTCGTAATCAACGCACATTGATTATGCATTGTTATTTGTTATTTATTACGTTTTAGGTTTGAGGTAAAAGTCGGCGATGGACTTTGATGATATTTATTCTAAACAATTAATTACTTTCAACGTGCACGGTAGGTGTTAAAATTAAAACAGTCTCAAAATTATATTCATAATGACGCACAATTTGTGCTGCACTATGGTAGGTGATTAATTTTTCCGTCTACGGTGTTATTTACAGAAAACCGTACCAGAATTTAATTAATTAAGTTTGGTGATTAAAAATATTATATTAACGCTCACGTGATTACGATATTATAATATAGTCTGTTCGAAGCACACTATCGGCGTGACGCTTTCAAGGATACAACTTTGGGTGAAATAACTTTTTCCATAATAGCACGTGACAAAAAATCTTATATTGGTTCAAATTTATATGTAAAACAGATCGCTTTGATCTTTTTCAAAATATGATTGTATACCCACACGTCATGGTTGGTCAATGGGTCCCTATGGCAACCCAACTCCGCTTGACTATACGAAGCAACAGATATAATATTGGTATAAGGTACACCACATACTTTTTAGTACTATATATATATTTTTATTATGGTGTATACGAATAATAATATATAGACCATAGGGTATCTAATGTCTTTTATTTTTTTGCGCAGACCGATCTCATGTCATACGACTTCCATTCGCATAACGGGGTAGTTCGGTTCTTATATTATAAGCATCAAACTTAATTTTCGCTACAAATATAATGAACAAACGTAAGTAATGTAAATTGAGTTATAAATATATAATATTAGAGTTGCAAAAGCAGATAAAAAGGAGTGGTAAGCGCTATAATAGGTATAATATAATATGATGGAAAATTGTTTTGATTTTTTTCTTTGCCCTAAGACAAAATACCTTATTGATTGTCTTAATTTTATTAAAATTAAAGCAGTAAAATAAAATAACAACTTTATTGCTTTTAATAAATATTATAAGTTACAAATATAATAATAATATGTTATAAACTATATATTATTATGTAATTAATTGTGTTGTTAATTTAATTTAAACGATTGATTTATCGCACGTTTATTAGTATAAAATAACATATCATCCGCAGGTTCATAATGAATGTGTCACACCAATGGGTGGTTGCTTTTTTCGTGTAATCGAGTCTAACCAATCAATAGATAAAAACAAAAAGAACAAAAATTATAGTTGAATCGCTTCTATTTGCACTAATTATTGTATATGTTTGTAACCAAACCAACGTGAAAATAAAAAAAATCAATATTTCACGATTTTATGTTTCAAACTCCAAACGTTAAAACAGTAGGAAATGTGAACATCGAGTTGGAAAGGCATGTTTGTAAAAAAATATTTCGCTGTAAAGCCATGTCACCGAATGGCTACATTCGTAAAATATTATAATAAAATAAAATAAAACGGACCTCACGAGCTTGTCGAGTTAATAGCCATATCAAGTATTAAAATTTCTCGTGATCATTTTGGTGACGGCCTCCAACCTGTGCAGCTCTCAAAGGGGGGAGGAGCGTACTATAATAATAACAATAATAATAATAATAATAGTATTGTGAGCTGCGCGGAAAACGTCAAGTACCGTCGTCTATTCCGACGGTTTTCACTGTATGTATATGAATAAAAATACTGACGTGTCGGCTTATATCTGATTAACGTGCAATGTTCGCGATTCATTTTTGACGACTTAACGTGAGTGACGTCTATTAACAGCTGCAAGCTGCAGCTAGTAGCAGGTAAACGAGGTGGAGTACGATGAGGAGAAAAGGAGCGAAATGCGTGCATATAATATTATAATATCGATATTATATTATGATAAAGGGCAATGATTGAATAAAATATATTATGAATAGACCCGATGAAGACGATAATACACGTTGCACACGTTTGTATAATATTATTGTGAACTTACTGTGTTCGAGCTCTATAAGAGATCTCAAGATCGATATATATTATTATTACGATTTAATATTCGATAAACGGTCGAGATAAATTGTTCACAATATCAAAACAACACACGCAGCGATATACGGGGAAATACTTATCATATCCGACATTATAAAAGCTGTGAGACGTAACGATATCACCGATATAATATTATTATCGTGGGAGAAAGCGAAAGAAGTATAAAAACTTTTTTCTTTTTCAAGTGTAAATTAAAAGATTCAGAACATTTATGGATTTATTTGTATTACTCGTTGTTCGAGCTAAATCTAACCATCACTCCAAACAAAATAAAACGTTGCTTTACACTATATATTGTGTAAGAAAAATATCTAAGCGGGTTTTTAAGCTTGGTACAAAGAACAGACCACGTACGAATAAAATTCTAAAAATATATGTTAATCCAATTTGATTTTTTTTCATATTTTCAACGTTCCAACAGACGCCCGTTTAATATCTTCAAGCAAATAATTATAATACATTTTATAAATTTTATTTCATAAAAAGCGTCAATGTCATATAATATACTATAACAGGTTGGATAACATGGTTACGACTTACGACACCCTAAAACTAAAACTATCCTGTATTTTTTCCGAAACGAAAATTCTTTGTTAAACGAGCATTTTTCCATTTTTCTTAGGCTATACTAAGCTATACTGATAATCAAACAATTTCATATTATTACGATTAAATTATCAAAATATTGATAACGAACGCTTACGCCAAGTTTATACATTTTATGTACCTAGTATTTTGTTTGATGAACCATTGATGTATGTTTCAATACCTACTGAAAAATAGTATAAAATAAACGGTTGAAAAATTCCCTTGACCCTAAACATATTTTCACTATTTGGAAAAAAAGAACAATAACATGTCGTTGGAAACATGCAATGCATACATTTCAATGAACAGCGACATTTATATGAATCTTTATTTAAAATAAAAATCTATAGTTTTGGTTGATAATAATTTTATATTATTATCGACTAGGTGTATCCATTTCCTATAGGTATTATATAAAATATAAAGCAGGACGATGGTATATATTCTGGTCCGAAACGTAGGTATAAAGAATTTAATGACCGGAATAAATTCAGAACTGGGGGTGATACATTCTGAGGATTATAAAGTCGCCTGCACGGTTTAAGTTCATTTTCAAATTATGACCTACTACGAGTTGGGGGTCGCATAAATATAAGTATAGGTATGGACTTTACGGAATATATGCGAGATTCCTGCATCGTCTCCTGAAGCACCGATATTATAATCCTTTAAAAAGCAGTGGACACGCTTACCTTTGATACATTGTACGTAATATTATGTATGAACAGATCCATGGTCGACGCTTGAAAAGATATCAAATCAAAACATCAAATATATTTTTTAGATTTTCCACCAATCGAGAGGTAGATAAAAAATCCAAACTCAAATCCATCGCCTTCATTATAACTATGTAATTTGCATACACCATACATACACATTTAAAACCTACAGTTTTTTAAACACGTGTAATGTTTGACATAAATTATTAATTAGACGATTTCATTAGTAGGTTCTTTAATAAGACTTCTCACAACACGTAGAATAGTCAGATTTAATTTTTTTTTAAGTTGAAGATTCATATATTATCATACTACATATCACATAGGTTGCAAAGAACTCAGATTTTCAAAACTCTATTTTCATTAGTTGAAATAAACTTTGAAATAATCAGACATTTTATGAGTATTTTTCTGGTATGTTATTTAAAAATTAAAAAAATTAGAATTCAAGAAACTTGAATAAAATGTTATTCTTTCAAATTATAAAAAAATTAAGTGATCACAATTCGACTAAGCTACGATGCGAAACAATTTTTCATTTAAAGTCGTTTATGCTCGTTTAAATGGTTCTTTTTAATTTTTCCGTACAAACAATTCTAATTGTATGAACACCACCCTTTAGAAATTGCATGCATTTTGGCACTTAAATGGGCACTGATATTTTTTTGGTTCACTTTTGTTTTCCACATAATATGCTGCATATAGTAAAACCACCAATTTTCGTATAAAAATTGTGAATATTATAAAACAAGATTTAAACTGGGAGTAAAATGTCCTTGAGATCGGTTAAAACACTTTCTTCAATATAATTTTAGTTGTATTTGAAACAGTTAATTAAAGTTTCAAAAATGTTCAAACTTTTAAATCTAATTTTCGTAAATTTGGGAGTGCAATTAAATAAGATCATATTATAGTGATGAACGAACAGTGGGTAGTTTCTTCTACGTTGCAAGTGTGAAAGGCAGAAAAAACAAATATTGGTGCCCAGTCCCTCAATCGGCATGAAATGTCAAAAAATACCAGAAAAACACTTTTAAATAATATGATTTAATGCACTAACAGAAACGTCAAATAATTTTCCAAAAAAATTCACATAAAAATTGTTTTTAACATAATAATATAAATAATTAATCAAAAGTGCATTTCAGCATTTGTATTATTTAAACTGATAACAAGTCACTGGTATTCGGCATAATCACTATTCATACAAGTCATAAATAAAATAGCTTATCTGTACATTATAATATAATAGTATATACTCGGAGTCTCCCAAATTTTTCTAGATTGATAGGAATTATGTTGGTTTTTACGCAATCCTCAAGATTTTTGTCACACACAATTTGAAACAGTCTGTATGACTGCCCACACGTTATAAAAAATTGTTTGTCAGACTAATGTGCGCCCCACTTTTATCTAGAATACGAAGGTAAAAAGATAATTCGTAATATAATTTATAAATAAATATGACAAAGCAAAATAACTTACATAATGATTGTTTATCATAACTAGTAGGATAGTTTTAGGTTATGTTCATAAAATGATATCCATGATTATAAAATATACAAAATTCCATTCAAATTCCAAAAATGTCACTAAAACCAAAAAAAAGTTGTTAAATAAAAGTTTTATGTTTTAGCTCTTTGATGAATAAAATGTATTTTTTCCCTGAAAAACAATATTTAACAGAATTCTCATATTGTTATTTGTACTTAGGTATAAGTTAATGCCAACATGAATGTTTTAATAATATTGCAAATAAATCTATAACATTATGTTACGTTCAACTATTGAAGCATAGTTTAATATAAATAGGTATAGTTTAATTCACGTTGATGAAATCTTTATCCATAAAATCGAGATGGCAGCGTATAGGGATATGCTATCAAATCATTTAAGTATCTACTTAAAATTTGCATGGATAATATAAGTTTGTAATAAATTATTGTATTACAACCACAACCAACCTCTGGACCCTTTTTCTAATTAAGTGGCTTAAAATGTTGAAATTAATGGCATATATTTTTAATGCACTTTGAATATTTATTTTTAATCTCAACTTCATTTAATTATTTTTATTTTTAGGATGCATTATTTCAAAAATTGTTATGGAATTTCTAATTTTGTTATAATGCATAGAAATAATTTAATTTTAAAATTTCCAAAAGTAATGCGTACTATAAAAGTAATAAAATATATACCAATATATACAATTTATACAATACATACCAATCAGAATAGCTCCCCCCTTTTAAACCCTTTATGTCAAAAATTTAATAAGTAGGGATATATGTGAATAACCTGTATAAACAAGTCATTCAAGTCAGTTTTAAAATGTTGTACCACTTATCCATTTTTTAAATAAACACTATACTAATTAAGGACATTAAATTGTAAGTTTATATGTATATTTTGTTTGGCTTAAGAATTGAGTTCAATTTCAGAAAATAGTATGGCCACATCACATTGTTTCAATCATATAGTAACAATGTTGAATTCACTATTTTATAAATAAATTGATAAATTATAGTTATTCTATTTGCAAATGTATTTGCGAATCATCGACCACAGATTTTATATTATTTTTTAATACATATAAAACCTAAAATTGATAATTTAATATATTATACATGTCTTTAATAATGGTTTTAGTATGCACATATTTTACCATTAGTAATATAATATAATAAAATGGTTTACCATTTTTATTAAAAGATTCAAGTCAAATTTTAGATATTGTCATATTGCATTACCAGTACATAAAAAAAGCCCTACTTAAAGAAGTAATGGTAGATATGAATGCCAATATTAGATTTTTGTTCGGATCAGTATACACTGAGTGAGTACCTACAACACAATATTCGTCCTCAATTATTTGTGATATAATATTATGTTGGTCTACAATTCTTTTGACTCATTCTAATCAAATTATTAAGTATAGGTATTCGTATGAAAGCTAATATTAGATTTTTGTTCAAAAACCTTATTTCAATACACATCTTCTTGAGCACCTAAACATATATCCTCTATTATTTGTGATAAATTATTATGTTGGTGTATACATTTTATTATTTAGATTTGACCCAATGCTGTTCTAATCAAAATATTTCGATAAATCTACCACCAATTTTCAATATAATAATACATTATATTCAAATATTGGAGCCGTTAACTTATTATATCATTCAACATATTTTGTATTGCGGATTATTATTAGGGTAAAAAAAATGTTTTTAAGATTTTATAGTCATTAGTCAGTACCTACAAATCTCTAAAATTACTATACTATTGACAATCAAATTTCCGTAACGAATTGGAGGCACACCGATTGTGTTTCCAATTTCCAATTGATAGACGTGTTATATGAAACTTTTGAAGCACTTTTACTATAAAAAGTGTTGAAAAAATCACTTCATTGTAAAACTAATAGCTACTTTCGCAGTCTCGTGGAGAGGTGAAAAAAACATCGACAAACGTATAAATCAATACTATAATAGCCTTGAATACTATTATAGGTATAGTATGTGTATTTTTATACTAATAAACAATATTATTTCGTAGTTGTCACTATTTTTGTGTGAAATAAAAATGTCTGCAGTCAACAAAAAATATAAACGGCGGTTCGTCAAAATATATTAATTACACACAAAGAGACGGAACATCTACAAGGATCGTCTTCGACTTAATTTAAATGTAACGTAGTGCAATACAATATGAATCACGTCAGTACAATAAATTCAAAATACTGAAATCGTGATCAATATTATACGGAGATAGCCGATAGGTAATAATATAATAATATTATACTGCACTATGGTAGGATGTCATGCGAATTCAAAAATATATTTATATCCTTTATTTTTTTTTTAATTGGATATCCTATATTCATCGTTTATTCGTCATCGTGATTTTACATTTAATATTATTATGCAATACATGTTGATTTTTACATTTTTATATAACGTATTAAAAAGTTTGAAAACTATTATCGACATTCGACGATATCGATGACTGTCGCGAAATAATAGGTACTTAATTGATACATTTATTTAGGTGGTTGTTGATTTATGAAAAATTATAAGTATTTATACATAGAAATCCCTATGAATAGAGTTTAACCACACTTGTATAAAATATATATATTATATTATATAGGTATATTATATTGTCAAATACAATTATAGCAGACCAAATATCTGTGTGCTCAATACAAATACTAATTAGTTTTAGGTTTAATGAACGCACACATTGATTTTACCCCATCTGAAATCGTATTGAGGGTTGTTCGCACAACAGTTTGGTTCCTTCTCTCTCCATTGGCACTTAGGAATAATTCAAATATTCTACAGATATCTTGGAGTTTGAATGTCAAACTTTCATAAGTGTTTTGGATTGATAACATGGCCTCTCTACCTTTATAACACTCAACAACATTGTATTATTCACTTCTAAATCAATTGAAAATAATTGTACATTTACCTAATATTATTAGTTATATTTAAGACGATTAATTCAGCAAGAGATTTAATGTGCTCAAAAATAAAAAATTAATGAGACCTATGTGACCACTCTGCTGTATACAGTAGGTGTTGAGTGTGACTCGTAATTGAGGAGTAATATTTACTGTAATGTTGTGTTAAATTTTAATTAGACGATAAATCATTGTACTCAAAAAACGAATCTGAGCGAAGATCTGTCAGTCTATTACAATACTAAGTATATATTTTTATGATATAATTTATTATAATGCTATTTTATTTTAAGTCATATTTTTTTGTAAATTTGTTCGTGTAGATACAAAAAATTCTGAAACAAACATTAAATTCAAGTTTTATCTAATATTTTTGTTTTTCCTGGTTACTTTGAAAAGTACTATGGATTTTGTATTACTTATGTCCCTCAATCTAA
Source organism: Acyrthosiphon pisum (assembly GCF_005508785.2). Lineage (NCBI taxonomy): Eukaryota > Metazoa > Arthropoda > Insecta > Hemiptera > Aphididae > Acyrthosiphon > Acyrthosiphon pisum. Next base: position 5,888,452 of record NC_042495.1, on the reverse strand, counting down.
CGATCAGATCCAAATTCTATCGAAAAAACTCCCTCAACGTTGAAAATTGTAGTATTTTTTCTGCACTAAAAGGAGACGATGGACAGAAAAAAAAATAATTAAAAAATGTAAAAAACACATCATTGTAAAATCAATAATCGCTCCATTCAGAATCTAAAATAATAATTATATTTCATTTTTTTTTCTGTTCAGTGAACGCTTTTGAGAGGGAAATAAAATTGAAAATATTATTTTATTCAATTTCGTTTTAGTTATTACTAATTACTTATTATGAATATTGAAGGAAAAAAAATATTTTTTTAAGTTTGGTTTGTATTTAAAAAAATGTTAAAATTAACACATTTCTCCAATATTGATATGTCAACTGTGAATTAACGAAATTAAATTTGTTTGTGTTACATAACGGGCAAAGTAGATTTATTATAGAATAGGATTTCACCACGGTAAAAAATTGTTTTAAGAAATAAGAGAAGGATAGAGTAATTCGACATTATTCATCAACATAAGCTTTAATGAAAAAATACTATAAGCTTTCACTTGAAATACCAAAATACGATTATATTATATATCGTTCACTTCGATTCTAATTATAATATTACTATTACCAATAGACAAATCAAGTAAAACATAGTTACAGACTTTACTGAATAATATAATAATATTATTGTTGTTGAATTCCAAAATTAACAAAAAAAGACAACTTTTTATAATCATAATATTATTTTTACTCATCTGGAATAAGACTGGGTATTTAAATAACGTTCTTATTAATTTTTTAATCATTTACATCTTAACACGGTAAAATTAAATCACTGTATTAAATATTATATACTACAGCCAATACAATTTTTGATATATTTATAATTGATCAATTTTTAATTTTACCTTCCTATTTCATTAGAACTTGATTTTCAATCTAAATGTATTGGTATTGAAAAAGTTTTAATTTTTTCCTATACCTAATATAATATAATTAAAGGATGTAATCGTATGGTATTTCAAATTATCAAGTAGGTAAGAAGAAACAGTGTTCTAAATTCCTAACCACCGCTCATCACTAGCCACGAAAATTCAAAAAGTAGGTAACCTACGTATATTGTGCTATAACTAAATCGTGATTCGTCACTATAGTAATGTTAAAGTATAGGTAGCGGATGTGGTAATGAATAGGTCATATCTTCCGATACTAACTCACTTACTTTTCTTGCCATTCTTAAATACATTCTTTTTTATAAAACCTCCGTGGATACAGATAGTGTTCGATATTTGTCTTCGATTAGCAAGCATTTTCACTCAATCGTTTTATCCGTAAGTCATAGAATATACAACAATTATTGTTCAAAGATATTATTAATACGTAGCTACTTTTTCTCCCCTCAAAATTAGGAATGTTGGATAAACGGTCTTTAAAAATTATTTTGCTTCGCGTTGTTGACTTACACGTTTAATACTTCAACATAACCTAATTTGTCCTAACTCGAAATTCATGAACATTACCCCACCTGAGATCACTGTCGAAATGACATTATTCCGTTATATTCTACTTGAAGAAAATTATTAATACCGACCAGTATTCTCGTACGACGTGAACACTTAAACCAGCTTAAATATGTTAGCTTTACCCAAACTGATCCAACCTCACGGTCAATTGCATGACATGAATTACTCTATATATGTCGGCAATACAATATAAATTATATAGGTAGGTACATCGAATATTATTATATTAATTTTGATATATATAATAAAGAAGTCACTGCCCTAGTAAAATTATTATTATTATTTCAACATCGTATAAAATCCTAAGCATAAAATATAATATTTAATTAAAACAAGTCGATGCATCCGCCTAATCTGGTGATGTGAAAATCCCGAAGAAAAGCCTGACGGTACACATATTATACAACGCAGGTATTCAAACTCTTTCGTTCCACGGCTCTTTCGTCTCTTCACAAAATATGTTGGTAGTTCTAAAATTATTAAGGATACAGAAATAAAGGTGTGGTTTAATGTTTAAAATTATATGATGATATTATGTATCATAAATACACCAATCTCATACCGAGCAGACAACAAATTGAATAATAACTATGCATAGCAAAACTGAAATTAAATGCAAAAAAAAGAGTAAAACAATATATTATATTAATCGTTATCTCTTTTCGTCTTCTGTGCCATTGGTTCCCCGGAAAACCCTCGCAGCGCCCCTTGGAGCCGCGTAGCACAGTCCGAATACCACTGTCCTACAAGCTAGATGTCTGGAGCATATTATGTACTGTAGCGACGTAAAACGGTATAGAAAGTTTTCGAGGCACGTGTGTGCCGCAGCGGTAAGAGTGGTTTTTTTTTTTTCGACGTGGTTTTCTTCGCGTTTGGCAGTTGTCCAACTGGACTCGGCGGAAGGGACATACTTTTTAAATTTAAATCGTACGCGTGAGAAACATCTCGACGATATAATATCGGTTAGTCAAAATCCACGACCGACGTTATGCGTACTCAGTAATGTCTGCACAGACTACAGTTTTACGCCGCAGTACCTACGCTAAACGTATTATATAATTGTGTTAAATTGTACTGTTGGCCGGAACCAGTGACTGCGGTGACTATACAGTACGGGCCAGGAAATATGGACACAAGTGCACGTTCTCAGTACGTTTTTGTATGCTGAGTGGGGGGGGGGGGGGGGTGTAGGAACCTACAGATTGCTCGTTTTTCAAACGTATAATACATTTTGTAATATTTCAGTTTATTTTATTTGTATTGGGCCTTCAGTATATTAATACAACTTGTCGATTAAAAAAAAAAATTGCTTGGCATATACAGAAAATAAAATATTTAGGTATATATTTTATTTACACATGGGCACCTAATATGCTTATTATAATATATAATATATTTTCAAACGATCCTTTACCTTTAAATAAGGAATAAAAACAGCCTTTTTAAAAAAAAAAAAAAATAAGGTTTGCATTTTCTTGCGTCTTATATGTTCATATAATATTCGTTTATAATTAATGTACAGAACATTTTAAAATAAATATAAGACATTAAAAAAACCAATGTCGATTCAAATCGACTTGAATAAAAAAATATAATATAATTAGCAAAACATCGATGTTTGATCTTCAGTAGTTACCTTATTTTTATTTTTAAATCAATATTAAAGTGTCATCATTGGGTGGCTTCTTTGTGGCTTCTTTGTGAAGGTTATCTTTGTGTATACATTTATCTGTTTCTTGTCATATATACTTATTATGTCATGCGATATAGATTGTATATTTTGAATTAAAATAAACTAATGAACGGTCAATAAATTATAGATTCTGAGCGAAGTGATGAATGTATTGATTCTACAGTGCACTGATATGTGCATGATGTGTTAATTTATTTTTGTGTCATCAGACATCATTAAGGATCAGTAAGAAAAAATGTTTGGATTTTCAACTTTGAGGGTGATATCTAGTAGCAAATTGAATCTAGTTGGTAAAATGGGGATTTAAAAGTATAAAAACCGCAGAACTTTACAAAAATAATCGGGGAAAAACAATAAACAAAATTGAGGAGACATAGAATTTTTTTACGCAAAACTAGGTTTTGACTGAATCAGTTCTCTTATTTTATTTTATTTAAAAATGAATAGGTAACAGTAGATCCTTTATATGGTGAACAAATTTTTGTATTAGCATAATATAATTTTTAAAATATTTAATCTTTTTGAATTTTTTGATATTTATTTTATACTTATTTTTTTTCTATAAATGTAGATAATAATATTCACTCGATCAAAAAACTTGAATAGTTCATACTGAACTGAAAAATTTTAAAAAATCTAAGCACATGCTCAATTTTTTTAAAGACGCTAGAAGTTCACTTTTGGGTGAAATTCGTTATTCAAACCAAGAATAATAGTTATAAAATTAACACATTCATTACAATTTATAGTGACTTACCTAATGTAAAAGTTACACTTGACACCTACTATACAGCAGATACTGCCTTCTTTTTATAATTTTTATAATTTTTAATGGCTAATATAATATAGGTACGAAATATTTAATATTGTGACATAGATAAAACAAATATATATATTTAATTAAAAAATCAGATATCTGAAAAACTGTGTTGTCATGTAGGTATAATTCTATAAAAGACAAATTGTTATTTAACTATTGTATTAGAAAATAACGTACAAAAGAGCATCTCTTTATTTATTTTCATAAAATATGAGCAATCTCTTCACACGTTACCAACCAAGCAATTTTTCGGGTAGGTACTTATTGAAAGAAAAATAAATACGAAATATTGTTGTCTCTGGTAATATGACGTTATTACTCAAAGGAAAAACATGACTGTGATTTATAGAAACAAAATTGAATGGTTTAACGAAAAGATGGAAAGAAGAAAATGTGATTTTAATGTGTGCCAAACATGAAGGTTTTGAGATAAGAAAATTCTTGACGTTGCACTGCTGCAGATGTTCAAAACAGATTAAGTTAACTTCGTTAATAAAACATATATTTTAGGAAAATGAATAATAAAGAACTTTTTACTACCAATACTTAATAAAATTGTATGCTTAAATACCATATCAAAAATAGGTTTCCGTCAAAAAAAAAATATGTTCTATACAAACACTATCAAAAATATTTTTTTTTTTTTTTTGGAAATAATATGTTACTAACAATTATGAGGAAAGCTTGATATTATAATGTGACGAAGAATAATTAATCAATAATCAATATAAAAAAATAATTGATATCGAAACAATTATTCGATCTATAAATTTGAAAATCGTATTATTATTATTATTATTATTTTAAGTTTGTTCTCATTATAGTTACTAATAATACATTAATACCATATACATATTAAAATGCTTTACTTTCAGATCAAACACTCCACAGAAAAACAAAAGTTTTAAGAAATCCTATTAGTATTATAATTATTATTATTATTATTATTTTTTTTTTGATATATTAATCACTAATACAAACAATTTTGAAACAATAAAGTTTAAGTAAACTGTAAAACATTATGTTAGTCAATTTGCACGATGTTTACATGAAAATTATTAAAAAGAGATGTTTCTATTAGTTTTTATTAGTTTTTAATACCTAGATTAACACTTCAAAGAGAAAATAGAGGAGATACATCAACGTTTTTATGGTTAAGAGTCGAGTAAAAACTTGTACGTATTATATAGTTTGTCAGCTAGTGTACCTACTCTTTACTGAAATTTCCTTTAGTAAATATCGTGTTTAACTTTGTGTAGGTATCTTAATTAAAATGAGTAAGTAGATTTACACATATAACGCTAAGTATATAGTATTTTAATTAGACATTAAATAAAATGTATTGACTTAGCTAAAAATAAATTAAAGTTGTACGATTAATAAACTATCATATTTATAAATGTAAATTCGAATAGATAACTTATAATAAAAAATATTTTCTAGAATATTTAGGTAAATACGAAACTATATTTGAAAAATTGTAGCCCAAAATGTAAATTTTTTTCTCTCACGAAATAATTTATCATCAAAAAATATTGTTTTGGCTATCCAGTGTTAATTAATATAAATAATCAACCGATTAAATTAATATTTTATGTTTTTATAAACAATGTTTGAAATGTTTGAATACCAATCTAGTTTTTACAGAATCATTCAAATTGTACGTGACATAAATACATAATTGGTGTGGAAGACCTTAACTTCACTTGTAAAAAATATTTAAACTTAAAAGCATAATATAGGTACCATTATACAATTTCATACAATAGAAATATTGATGGTCGTTACATTTTACGGCGAAGGTGTAGTATAGTGACATAATTCTTAAATAAGTGTTTTTAATAAAAAATGATTTAAATTTTCATTATTTCATTCACTCCGAGATTTAATGGTATTAAAAAATATAGGTAATAATTGATAGCTAGTCAAAGTAATAATATGTTAAAATTTAAGTACCAATATGATGTTTTTCCATTAAATTGTATTTATTTTTATCCATACCAATAAAATAAATTTAGAGTAGTTTTAAGAAATATAGAAATCGACAAAAATATTCTAGTGTCACTATTTATTACGACTACTTCTATTATACGAATGTTATGTCCTATACAGAACAAATATTTTTGAAGATTTTTTTCAAAACACAAGATACATAATAATATTATAAAATTACCATTTATACTCGTACTATAAATTACTTTTGTAAGAGGAAAGTCATTTTTAAATACATTTACTGAATTTATGTGTTCAATTCTATGCGTAGTAAAGAACATATTTATTTTAGATTATTCGTGCTTTTATCTTGTGTATTTTTTTTTTCATTTAAAGCGATCTTTTCAGTTAAAAACCACGCAAGTTTTTATGCAGCATCTACCAAAGAAGACTTTAAATTGAACACAGATAGAACTATAAAAATGTTAGAAAATCTGAAAACAACGAAAATATATTGAGAAACACACGATGTCAAATATCTCAACCATTTTTCTGAAAACCAAATTCTGTTTAGCATTGTAAATTCGATAGAATTCTTAAATTATTGTTGCTCTGACACGGCTCCAAATTTTAATGACTAAATATTTAATTTTGAATTTGCATATTATACTTAGTACGACAATAGTACATATCAATCTACATAAAAATAAAAAACCTAACATATTGTATGTGTTTGAGATTTGTAATAATATAAAATTTACGTTTTTAACAATTGTTAAGATATTAAATCATACAAAATCGTTAAATAAATTACATTTTGAGTGGGCTTAAGTGTTTAATATAAATAATAACTAATTTAATGTCTATTATGTTAATTGGAGAAATAACTCTTTTTAAATGCATAGATATATATATCACTTTCCATGTAAATTTATAATTTCATAATTAAAAAATAATATTCATCCGTTCATTATAATATATGCGAACACTTAGGGTTAGTTTTAACTAAAAAATATAGAATTAGACGATTAAAGAAATATTGTATAAAATGTTTTCTTTTATAAAAATGTTTTCATTACAGTTGTACCTATAGCTTTAGAAAATATTTTTAATTATATTTAAATTTAAATGGAAAATGGAAAAAAGTAAACAAAGGTATAGCAAGTTTTAATCATTTTGACCATACAAATTTGAATCTTTTAAAAATTACTATTACCTAAAATAAAAAAAAGTACTTGTACATAAAAAATATTTTTTTAGAGTTATATAAATAATTGAATACACATTTCCAAGTACCAAACCATAACATTTAGTATAATATTATAATATTATATCCAACGATGTTTATTTAGTGTTTGAAGAAATAAAATAAATTTCGAATAAAATACGTTTATTTATAAAATAATAGTTGATTTTATTTCTGTTTAATATACAAGTCCCTATTACTATACTGATATACTACCTAAATGTTGTTAGTAATTTTTTATTAAAACGTTAATAATAATTATATGATAAGAAAAAAATTTACAGAATTCCTACTTCTTTTAAATTTAAATTTATATTAAAACGAAATTAAATTACCTATTATCGTTTATATAAAAGGAACCGTTTTAAATAAAAATGATCATAATAATTATACTACGTTGTATTAGTCGATTCGATAGCAACAGTTAAAACATAATCTATATGTAACGTTTTAAAATTCCTGCAGGAGTTGTTTAATATTAGACAATAATAATTTTTTAGTTCACGTATACACGAGTAAACAAAAATACACGAAGCCATGTTGTAAACGTATAAACCCTGTGTGTTTAAAAATAATGTAAATTAATTTAGTAGATAATTATAAACATAATATTCGAAATTCACGTATTAGGTAAACAGAATTTCAATTTTTACAAAATAAATTCAAAATATTAAACAACAGTGATATAACAAAATAATATGTGCAGTGAAGAGATAAATATAATACCTATAATATATTACTATACATTAGTACCTAGGTACTTATATACGTTTTGTTTTAAAAAATCACATGATAGTTATTTCATATATCACGTCTACTTGAAATGTACGTATCTGTATGTAATAAAGAGTATTATTATTAAATGTCGTTTGACAGTCAGAAATGTTCTATGGAAATAAATGCACTAACGTAGGTTTTTTTTTAATGATATGCTGGTAAAGAGTTGTTTATCGAGTACCCACCATCGGTTAGGTCGTGCCTCGTGTTTATCCGACAAAAAAATAATATAATATCACAGTATATGCAAATGTCATGCGACGACCACGTCGTAGTTACCAAAAAAATTTGGTGTAGTCGTCGAAAACCCTATCGGACTAAAATATATTTTTCTCGGTGCGTTTGAATTCAGTGTATATATATTTTTTTTATTATTAATTTTTTTTCTCTTTTCGTTATTATAACAAATTTATCATTGTTGTTTTTGGTTTTACGTTAAGAAAATCAAATATTGTCGTAACCTTTTGTCCGGGGAGCGGTTGTCTCAAAATGTGGTCGGCGTTTCCATATTTACGACGTCGTTAAATCCGATTTCGTTTTTTTTCTTCGAAAAAAACTAAGATTTTTTTTTATTACTATAATATTATGTATTATTATTATTTTTATTTTTATTATTATTATTATTATTATTATTATTATTAATGTAATAATATTACGATCGAAAAAAAAAACAAAAACAAAGCACGCGTGCCACACACACACAACACTCACTCACTCACACACACACACACACCCACACAAACAAACACGCGTACATAAATACACGCACACCGTTCACACCGGGTTTGCGGCGCAGCAACCGCGTCCGCGCGATACCGCGTTTGATCGACTACTGAGAGTGTCCTACGCGACTGGTATAATAATAATAATATTACTACTCCGACGGCGTCGTCATCGTCGGCGGCGCGGCTGTTCTCCGAAAGCGTTCAGCATCGACGTCGAAAAACGGTCGTCGAGCGGGTGTACGCACGATTTATAATAAATTATCAACGTTATAATATAATAATAATTACTATTATTAGTAGATACCAGATACGTGTATAATATACCTATCTAGTACCTATTATAATAATATTACTATCACTGAAAACGTTATCGACTATTTACTCCGCACCGATGTTACTCGCCGCTCGTCAAACCACCGGCGAAATCGACACAATTTTCAAACAAGGTTCGTTTTATTTATTATATTGAAAATCACGGTTTTTTTTAAGTAACCAGAATTTTGAAATTCAGCCGAACCTCGAATTCAAATATACCTAATATATAATAAATAATAATAGTTCGATTCGATCTCAGGTACCAATATGTGTTTGATCGACTACTTAGAGTGTCCTACGCGACTGGTATAATAATAATAATAATAATATTACTACTCCGACGGCGTCGTCGTCGGCGCGGCTGTTATCCGAAAGTGTTCGGTGTCGACGTCGAAGAACGGTACGCACGGTACGCACGATTTATAATAATTATTAGTAGTTACCTATATTATTAGATCTATCTAGGTGTAATATAATATTTCAATCATTGAAAACGCATTATCGACTATTTACTCCACGCACCGATATTACTCGCAACTCCGTTGAACCACCGGCGAAACCGCCACCATACTATTATTTTTCAAACAAGGTTCGTTTTATTTATTATATTGATAATCACGGTTTTTTATAGGTATCCAGCACTTTGAAATTCAGCCAAACCTCGAATTCAAATATACCTGGTGTAATATATGAATATAATAATAGTTTGGTTCGATCTTAGACGCCGTCGAATGCAACAGAACAGTATTACAATTTACAATATAATATATTATCACACGACGTTATTTATTGGTCGTCGTCAATTATTATCGACGTGTTATTGCACGAATGTAGGTAACATTGCTATCGGCATTTCTTCGATCGTTATTTGCTATAGTTATGTACCTATCATCTCAAGTCTCGGAAATAAACGCGCACGACAGTCATCTCGTTTCCGGGCGGAAAAAAACTCTAGCCGATCCGAAGCAGCTGGCCCACCCACCGTCGACCCAAAACTTGTACAACACACATCCTCGACCAATATGCGACCGTTCAGAAAAATATAAAAATTGTCCCTCAATCGAAGCCTATTATATGGTATATAGAGTGAACGAAATACGATTCTGATACTATACAAAATGAATCACCAAACATGGCAAACATCACCCTTCTACTATCATATTTTAATAACGTATTTATTAAAGTTATGATTTTCCGTTGAATTTTGAGTAAGTGTTATACTTGAAGAGTATGTTTTCATAGAAAACTTTGATTTTTTTATACATTGAAACTATTCTGAGGCGATACAAGATCGTATTTTTCAAATGAGAACAACATTTGGCACTAAATACTAAATTGTAAAGCCGCTGATTTTTTTTTTTTTTTTTGTAACGTGTATCTATCCTATTAAAAATTGGAACATCTAGATTCCATGTTAATAAAATATATATTATGTATAGTATGGAAAAAAGTGCGTAATAATGGTTTTACATAAAATATAAAATAGCTGTAATATTTAATCAAAGTGTATCACATTCAAGTAATTTTTTTAAATTAATTTGAATATTCTACTTTAATGTATAAAATAGATACCTATACTTAAAAATTAAAATACAATAAGAACTTGAATTAACAATGCATTATTGAAGTAATAAATGGAGATAAATATCACCCTGTATAATACTCACTCGGAAATCGGACGTACAGTGTTTTCAGCCACGTTTCAAGGGAAAGCATGGCTGTTAGTGGCGGGCGCCGCCGGTCGTGCATGTCGTTCGACCGGAAACGAAATAGCTATTTCCCGAAATAAGACCAGCGGGTCACAAGGGGGAGGAAAAGGACCTGTTGGATCATTTGCGTTGTTTAAACATCACCGAAACTTGAGAAGAATTGGGTTGATTTGTCATTATCTTCCACAAGTGGTCGTCACAACGTAAAGTAAACATAATAATATTATATATTGGGCGTGTAATACTAGTGTAGTATAGTAATACATGATAATATTAATGTATATTTAGGTTGAAAAATAAACGTTGAGACTCAGTTACAGTATTCGATTTCAGTAAAAAAATAAAATGAATAACAATTAAATCGACCGATAAGTCGTATCTATACGTTAACGAAGAACCAGCGTGTTTATATATTTTATCATCTTAAATGTATAACGTTAAGTAGTAGGTATAGTTCGATTACCAACCTATATTATAGATAGGTACTACGTTTTGTAAGTGGACATAACGGTAACATTTTTAAAAATCAATATCTTTTCGTTTAACTGTACAATTCAAGTGGAGTTTAGTAAAAACAAACCTAACCCAATAAATAATATTGTTTTTGTCATCGATAAATTAATTAGTTATAAAAATATTTTATATATTACGTCCAATTAAGACATTTAAATAATGCACTTTTAACAGTTAAGCCGAACAATTATTCTACATTGCACGATGTAGAGGTACATAATATTATAGTGTATTAGACATCTAAAATATAATATTATCATTTCATCCACTTAAAAGTTGCAAAAACACGTCTATACAACTGTCGTTTCGATGAGAAAAAGTTCAAATTCACGGTACGGTCTCCTATCTCATACTTTATTTTATTTTATAACAGTTATATTACTGATTAGATATTATATTATAGCTTTACTATATAGAAGTATAGAACGTTGGTGAATTTCAGTGTCTTCGATTGTCAATTCAGAGTTAAACGGCACTAGAAGTACATTATATTATACTTAAAAAAAAAATAAACCTACTTAAAATATTAATAATTTTACAAACCATTTTCTAAGAAACACTGTTGCTGTTTGATCACAAATCCCACTTATATATAGTCATAAACTCCCGGAGATTTTCAATAAATCACTATTTTTTGAGTAGCAATCAAATATATGATTTTATATAATATTTACGGAGAGCCAGAAAGCCGACATTTACATTTTAAAACAATTAACTCTTACAATAATCCAAGAAGAGTTTTCTGAGGAAAACAGTAATTGAACAGAATCAATAGCTTTTATCATCGTTCATAAAATCATTGCATTGTTATAGATGTTTTAATATAATAAGTTAAAAATATAATTATAATGATAAAATAATAAAAATTAAATAATGAAACATTTGAAATCTGAAAAAAATGTAATTTATTATATAAAGAGGACTGTGAGGATTTTGATCATTTCTATGTTTTAAAAATTTAAATAGATAGACATTGGAAAAATATATTTTACATACCAATATTACACATCATTCCGAGTTCGTAGTTAACTTAGTTAATTGTTTTGAAACATAAATGTATAGTTTAACACATATTATCTACATATACATATAAAAATGAATGTTTGTCTGGCTGTGTGTATGTCCTTTGTACATTCCTAAACGACCGGACCGACTTTGATGACCATTTTTTATGTGTATTTGAGTGATTCCCGGGATAATTTATGTTCACAATAAGTTTATTTATGTTCACCTGATATGTCCAACCAGAGGAGGTGCTCAAACGGGAATTTTGAGAAATATGGTGGACATTTTCGTTTATACATGGTTGCTATTGGTTATATGAGAAATAATTAGTATAAATTAGTATTTATTATTTTATTGGTTGACATTGGTTAATCGGGCAGATCAGGTGTAAACAAACATCAAATCGAATTTCCACACATTTCCTACTTGATATACTTTCTCACATTGTCTGCGATCCGAAGTATGGGAGGCTGAGCTGCACCCGAAAGGAATTGAACAATCATAATTTTAAAAGTTGTAATTTTTTACAAGTGAGGAAGTGCGTGGGATTAACTAGTATATTATATATAATATGTATGTATATTTAGTACACTCAAAGATTGAATGATATTATTTTAAAGTTTACCTGTATTATTATATTATTAATAAAATACTTCGTTCGTTACTGAAGGTTAGAGATGCGTACATAACTGTTAATAGTTTTATTAAGATCCCCAATATTTAAATCTAATTTTAAAACGCATTTTGTTTTTTTAAATATCAAAAAACTTCAACTATCTATTATACCAACATTATAATGTTAAATATCATATAATAAAATAGTGTTTTTCAATATTTTCATTATAATATTATATACTATGATCTATGATCTATATAATATATATTTTTAATTTAATTTGAGAGTGTACATAACATAAGTATCATACATTCATACATAATATCCTTGTATTAACTCTTCAATACTAAATACTAATATAAGTAGGTAATAACTAAATTCAACGAATTTCAAAAATCTAAAATATTTTTCTTCTATATAAAACTTATGGATAGAACAATATGATAGTATTATTTTATAATAACAGAAATCCAACACAATGGTGTTCATGCTCTGTACTAATATTTTGAAGAGATATGTTGATATAAACTCAGTTATAGTTTTAAACTTAATTTAAATAATTACATTTACACATAGCAATTGGTATATAATATACATAGTACTACATATACTATATCAACAAATAATTTACGCTTAGTGAGTATAATACTATTATAATGTAAATTAACTTTATTCCATCGACAATAATCAAACATAATAATACATAATATGCAATTATTATAGTGTAAGTTGTAATAATATTACTATTGGATTCGTTTAATATTTACAAAAGGCTTTCGAGTAAGCTGTCCGTACGTCAACTACATTATTAAAAGTCAATGTTTTTATTATCCGTTCAAACACACCTTAAAACATAAATCAACATTAAGCACAACGCATTTCATGTGTAGGTATGTTAAATCCATTTAATTCAATATGTAGTACGGTAGATATTAGAAATAATGAACTTGATAAATTATTATTCTCATTTATATTTTTTTTAAAGTAATAACTCTATCGTGTCTATGGTTACAAAAAAAATCAAATAGATAAATTGTATAAAAGTAATCGAGTATAATATTAATTTATAAAAATAAAACAATAAGAAATATTAATATTTTACTTACAAGATGAACCCGACTGACACAGTTTAGATGGTATAAAATTAATATAATATGACAATTATTCGTAAACATAGTCTTTGGTTAAAATGTAACATTTAAAACTAATATTTACTCAAACATTCTCTGTGTCCACCAAAAATTTGGAGTCCTGACCTAAATTATTTAACTAAAGAAGAATAAGTATTTTGTTTCCGAATTCCTTTTGATATTATTAATATAAAAAAAGAATAAAAAATTATACGTTGTACAATAACGTGTAGTTATTTCATGTAGTCTATTAAAAAATTAAATACTAAAATGAATATTTATTAATTTTACTTATAATTGTTTCCTTATTTTTCTCAATTCATACACCACGTCCAGTGAATAATTTATTGAGTAAGTATACAGCACACAATGAAGGTAGATAATATTATGATTTATTGAGCATTTGAAACCCTCGAAAACGACAAAAATTTATAGAATATACTATACCGATGTATGTATTCACGTTTGTAACAATATCCAATGTTTGTACAAAACATTTGATATTTAAACACAACGATATAATAATATTATGTACCTACGTATTATTGTGGTGAAAAATCATTATAATACTAATTTGGAAACAAGAAGAGCGTAATAATGGTTTTTAGTTTATACTTGTATTATGAAAACAATAATATTATGTTATACGCGTGTAAAATAGGTACCCATTGTATTCCTATTACGATGAGAAGTTGTGATGAGTGTTTTATGGGTAATGGAGCGAGGGTGAAGTTGCAGGTATCTAGTGATACAATTTCGGCATCGTAATAATGCTAAATCTAAATGATAAATGGAGAACGCATAGCATAGGAACATTATACATTTTGTACCGTGATAACAGCAGATTCGAGATTTGTTTTTCATTACGAGTAATGTACAAATTATTCTTGGGAATTTCAAACAGTATCAGTGTTATGAGCAAAGTTATCATAATAATATTATCAACAAGCTCATTCAATTAACGGGCGCAGCCAGCTTCGGTAATAGCGTTGGCATGTAGTAAATATATTACCATTTATTACTCAATGATATTACCTATATTATACTTAATGATAATAACGGCCACACTGTCCACTTTCGACAGGCGATTCACATAGTAGTGCTATAAATTCTATGATCAACGCCAACATATACATATATTATAATATAGGTATATAGGTATGGCGACCAAATGTCCTCACATTATAACTAAACACATTATCAAGTAAAATTATTATACAGTAACTATTAATAATTATAAGTAAACGATTGTAAACTAAAAATTGTTGTAACTGGAGTTAAAACAGATGAGATTAAACTGATCGTACTTTTATTAATGCTATATAATTTTAATAGTTTTGACAAAGTATGATATGATTATAGCATATAGTATCTATATTATAATATAGACACAAACACTGTAATTTATTATAAGTTTAATAATTATTATTATCGATTATAAACGAAAAAAGTGATCACAAAATGATGGCCGGTAAAATCGGTAAAGTCGGACGTTATTCTGTTATCGAAGATCGTTAATAATTTCAGTGATACCCACATTGTGTCAATCAATTTGATTAAAAATGTGTATCTCACATCCTACTTAATAGCCAACATACCCGTTTATCGAAATTAATATTTTTATAACATATTAATTAATAAAAAAAACCAATATAACGTCATAATATGTTGTTAACATATAACAATATCATATTATATTATTAGAAATGAAAGATAAATAATTCAGGGATAGGATAAATGATAATGTATTGGATGACGAATGACGATTGGAACATGGTAATAATATTATGTAGATAATTATTGACTTAAATAGTCAAATGTATGGAAAAATATAACAATTTTGTACCGGTCGTATATTAAAATATATTTATATAGGTATTACACAATACATAATATTATAAGTATGTACTTAAATATTAAATAATTGCAAACAATTAAACTAAAATGTACAGAGTGTTATATTATTCATATCAGTAGTTTGGCAAGAAAACCGTCAAACAATATTAATAGTTATAAAATGTATGTCGAATATATTCGACTATTTGTGTAATATTATTTGAATATTCGTAACAGCCGTACATAATAATACAATGTACTAATGTTATGTTAGTTTACACTGTTATTGTTGATAAATAATAGTAATTAGTACCTAATACACGTCTTGTAATATTTACTGTCTATTCATTATTATGTATTTATTTACAATAATATCCCCTCTAAATAAGATTTAGTTATTATACAACATAGTAGTCATGTAGTTTTTTTATGTTTCGTTACATATTTTCATATTTATACTTTAGTACTTAACATACACAATAATAGGTATACTTCTTAAAGTATAATATTTTTATAATGAACTATTGTTGATTATATTATATCTTTACATTTTAATTAACATTCTAAAATTATTTTATGATAACATGTTAGTATACTTACTTCTATCAAATGTACTTAACGAATATTTGGTATCTAATGTATGTATTCACTCACCTGAAAAAAAAAAAACGAAACCCATTTTATTATAACTTTTGGATGAATTTTTTTATTAATTTAACTACAAATACAAATTTTAATGGATTTCTATGAGCATTTTATGTGATTAAGTATGGAGTAAAGAGTAATAATTAATGACAAAATAAAAACTCTCATGAATTAATAATAACAAAAAGATTACGAATAATTTATGAAATTAAAATTATCCATCATAACTCTGTTAAAACTTTTTCATCATATACATTTGTTTTTTAATTAGGAAGCCTTTTTTTATAAAAAAAAATATGTAAAATTGTTAATCTTATAATATTATAATAAATTAATCACTAATCTATAGATAAGTTTATATGAATAAAAAAATTGACTAAACAATGGGTGTGGACAGAAATGGAAGTGATGTTTTATTTGAACAAATGTGGCCAACTCTTGGTAAAATGAAAATAGTGCAATCTTTTAGTGGTATATAATATGATATTTTAAAGATCTATTAGGTCAGTTGCAACTGGCAGATGACTCGTTCGCAAACGTTTTAATAATAATAATTTAAAAAAAAAACATTCAAAGTATTGACTACCTACTCAAATTACATATTATACTCCAAATGAATAGAGATCACATTACAATTGATGGTTTTAGAATTCTACATAATGTATTCTCTAATCTAATTAATAATACATTACGCACCGCACAATATTATTATCACGACCAATTAATATATTATTATTATTTTAATTATTAGTTCCATCATCGGATTCATACAAAACCAATATTGGCTTTATATTCTATATATATAAAAATAAGTGCACATTTTGAATACATTTTATAACTCAAGATCCACCAAACCGATTTCGATAAAAATTACAAGGCATATTAATATTGATATTTAAATGGGTTCTGTGAAGTTTGTACACTGTGTGATAAGTGGTTCCGGAATTATAGCCTCTTAAGTGTACACCTGGCGACAAGGCCAAAGACAACAAGTTAAGTTGCGGATTAAAATAATAATAGTGTATTGTATATTGCTTGCTATTGGTTATGGGCACCTTTGTTGATTTGTATTATTATTTTTTGTCAATATATTATATAATATAATATCTTCTAACTATATAAAATGTGAAATCAAAATGTTTGTACAGGGTCAACTCTAGAACTACTTATCAGATCTTCTTGTTTTTTTTTAAACGAAAGAGTATATCGCGCAGAAGGTTATTATGAAACAAAATTTTAGGAAAATCCACCGGAAAAGTAGGAAATCTGAATGTCAAAAATACAACAGTGACGCAACAGGTTAGGTTAGGATTTAATATTAATTAATTATATTAATCCATCATAGGTAGAATACGACAAACTTGATATAACTTTGGTACTTTAGAGTTAAATTATACACTTATGTACAAACTAGGGGTCCGCGATCTACCGCAGGTAGATTGCCTACCTGATAATATACTGCTACGAATCAGAATTTTTATTCCGGGCAACGGAAAAGTCAAGATTAATTCTAAAGACCATACACCAAATATTAAATAACGAATTGAACAAAGTTTGAGTCATATTGAGTTGGTACATTTAAAAGGCAACGAAGTGCACATATTCAGCTTGTTTGTTATATTTATTATTTTACATTGCTGATATTAATATATTATACAGCTTATATTTATTTTACTAAACCGTTTTTATATAAATACTGGCTGATCCTGTTCACTTTGTTGTTCGTTAAAAATTCCAACCCTATATGATTGAAACTTTGTTCACATTTTGTATCTTAGTCCGTGTTTTATACAGATGGCGTTGTAAACTCTGTGTCCCCCA
Source organism: Acyrthosiphon pisum (assembly GCF_005508785.2). NCBI lineage: Eukaryota > Metazoa > Arthropoda > Insecta > Hemiptera > Aphididae > Acyrthosiphon > Acyrthosiphon pisum. The sequence goes on along the minus strand of NC_042495.1, from coordinate 5,870,169 downwards.
TAGCGACCCCCTTCCCTTGCCTCTTGTACACATACATTCGTTGCCACTGATAAGCTGCTCGTTTTCAGTCCATTATATTTTAGTCCGTTGTTTTGACCAAATATAATATAGGTAGCCAGGTATAGGTCTAAAACTATATTCAATTATAACCAATAGCAACCTTACAATAAACAAAAATATCATTATTTAGTTTATTTTTGTTGCTGTACAGATGGCGCTAATGTTAATAGTTTTTCCATCCACATTCCTAGGAATGTGAAAAAAAGTAACTACTTTTCTGGTGGATTTTCATAAAATGCTATTTCATACAAATCTCGTCTTGACAATCACGAATAGAACAAAAAAAAAAAAAAAATTCGAATTGGTCGATTCGTTTTTGTATTTTAGCCAGGCTAACGGACAGCTATATATCTTTATATGTGTAGATAATAATATTAAAAGAAATAACATTATATGAAAGACGTGTATAAAGGATACTATTTTATTTGTTTCCCTAATAATTTTTTTTCACTAATTATGAACTACAACGTATATATTCTTCTCACTAAAGATGTATTTAATATTATGACTAACGGTGTATAGATATTTTTTTTTTACCTTCTAGTTACGTTTAACTTGGACGTCTGGCGTAGGTTTTTGGTGGAATACTGAAAATGTCTCGATAAATGGATTAATAAGAATCCTATAGTGTAATGGCAAGAACGTTTGGCAGTGTTTATAATATTATGAAATATGAAAAGTTATTTATAATCAAGTATAAAATATAAGCCTTATACAGAGTGTATCATAGCATTTTCCTGTTTTTGCGTTATATATGTCCAAAATACGGCGATACACTCTATATAATATTAAAATTGTCGACAATGAAATGTTAAAATGTTGAAGGACACTATATAGACATATTTCCCATGTTACACCACTATGACAGTTATAAGAAAATGGCGCTTATATACTCGAGTGAAATTCTATTGATAAAGTTTAATTTGGCTACGTTGCTCGAAAAACCCTACACGAATAATTTAAAATCCTAAATGTTAAACTATTCATGGTCGTAGTACCCTAGATTATATTATAAGAGAATATTCGATTTTATATATTTACACAATATGCATATAATATTTCTTTTACATTTTAAGCACCAACTACCTATTTAATAATTTAGTTTTTAAATGTAGTGAGTACCTATGTTTATACATTTTTTTATGAACATGATAACATGAGTGTACTATATGAAATAATAATATAATTGGTTATAATATATTACAATATTCTATATATTTGTATTATAATATAAACTAAAATGATAAAATTATGGACACACGGCGTATAGGTTAGGCAATTTAGGTACACCACAGAAACACATTGTCCCACTTAATATAGGTAATGATGATAATAATATTAAATTATTTTAAAATGCAATTCAATCACAATTATATTATTCCTTTATATGCAAAAACCTCTAGACATACAATTAGATCTCTATATTTAATCTCTGGGCAAATACCTGCTAACGTATACGTTCAAATCGAAGGGCACCAGACAAATAAAACATAATCGTTTGTTACAATATTGCACATTAAATAAACGCAATAAAATAAAATAAGTAGTGCGTTTTTATTTAATTTTTGTGGAGTACTCAATTTTTCAAAATTTAATTGTGGTTAAAAATTATAAACCATGAAATAGCAAGATTAGATTGTTGATTATGTTAATTATGTTAATAATGCGAATAGTAGGTACAAACTAAAGTACATCACAACTTAAAAGTGGCACTATAACTACAAAAATTTGGATATAAATACGACCTACGTGTTGTGTGTGATTCAATAAAAATACATTTAATTAATTTACTAGGTATATCGCCATGACATATAGTTGTAACCACAGCGACGTGCCTTTAGGACAGACGGATGCATAGATTTTATCCTATTTTTCTTATATTAACATTGAACATAATAATATTACATTTCTCAGTAAGACATACCAATAGTTCACCACTACTGAGACATTTACCATAAATTTATTATTATTCCGATTTAAAATAGTAGGTACTATATCTATACTGCACAATGTAACGTAGAAAAAATACTATGCTCAAAATATAGTCTTTAGAAAGCGCACGGCCACCCTTATAAGCACGTCTCGGTCGGTAATCTGCCAACAATATATATAGTGACTGCCGCTATTACGACTGAGAATTGATTAACTTTTTATTTCAAATGTTCTAAAGAAATAATCCTATTATACTGCGTCATCTGTATCTTTCTGTGGTGTAATATAGTCCAGAGATTTTTTAATTCGGATTTAAAGTTTATTAATTAATGTAATTTTTAAGAGTACCTACCATATTATTATTTTTTACTTGGTACAATAAATTGTATATTATTATTTAAAACATGAAAACTGTTTGATATAATATATTATAATATTATACTCGTCTCGTTTACCTTTGGCTATATTATTTTCTACCATATACCACGCAGACACCACGTCACCGCACGAACACCTCTCCTCCGGTCGTTTGCATGAACGTAATAACGTAATTGTTAAGTTCATAATAGTTTTGAAAAGTTTAATTTATTTAAGCTTTACTCATACATTAAGGTAAATTATTACTCTTTCATTACAATTATGCTTATAAGTAGGTAGTTGTTATGTTTTGTCATTTTGAGTATTTTATTATGGTTGAAAAAGTTAAAGTATAGATCTGGGTTTCATAAACCCTTTTGATTCACTACTTTTGGAAAAAAAAAACATTGTCTCTTCCGTATTTTAGATTCTGAGTGGAGTGAGGAAACTATTGTTTTTACAATGGTGTTTTTTTTTTTTATATATATCCTATATACAAAATTTCTTCCAGAAGGAGTGTTTCGATTTCAACATATAATACCTTATCTTTTAGCGAATTGGATCAAGATGGTACTTTAAAGAGGTCATTTTTCGATTTTCTCAATAGTTATTTAATGCCACGGGAAAAACCACCAGAAAATTACGAAAAAAACGCTAAAAATGGGATTTTAATTTCTAACGCTTTGTTTATCACCATAGAAAAGAATAAAAAATTATAATATTTTATATTAATTCAACTTACATGATAAAATAAATAATAACAAAATATAAAATATCCAGACTGACAAACCGTCTCCGCTCAGAATCGTTTTTCTTATACAATAATATTATATCATTGAATTCAAGTCGAATACAACCATTATACAATGACCCACTTCTAATCTACTGTACAGCAGAGCGACATCCAATTACCTGCTTTTTTTTTTTTTTCAAATACAGTTTGTTCAAGCAAGACAATATTAAAGTTAAATTGTATGATAACTGATTTAATATACAGTTTATAGTGTTGTGTCTTTATAGTTTATTAGTTAAATTTTATTGAATTGGGTCACATAACGAAGTTGTATTTATAAGTACATTCTCGTTTATCAGTGGAACAAATGTACAAATGATTAAAATTGTAAAGTTTTAAAACAAATATAGGTAATTGTTGCCCGGCGACCCCTCAACCGAGTTCTCTCTACTACCTGGATATAAATACATTTAGCCTATGGCGAATGTAAAACAAATACAACAAATAAAACATTATATTTTGATATGCAATGCGCGTACATACAATAGTAGGTCAATAGACAACAGTTTATACAAAAATTAATATTTTTAAAAATAATACATTTTTATATAATTTATAATTTAGGTAGGTATTCAAATATTTTAATTCTATTAATTCTTATTTAAGTTTTTCAATCACTATTATATTCATTGTAAAAATATACGTATCTAATACATAATATACATTTTAATACATTTAAAAAGGGGGATCATAATAAAATATTATATTATGTACATCGCATTTGATATCTATCTTAAAAATAATAAAAGAGAATATTAACAGGTATGACGTATTATATTTCCCGCCTTTGAAAATAAAGGATTGACAAAGGTTTAGTATGATATATATATATTGTAAAATATATATGTGAATATTTGTCATTAGTTGGTGTATTAGAAGATGAAGGTTGAAATGTATTGTGAAAAACAATGACATTATTTGACGAACAAGTTGGTAAAACATAAAAACAGTATGACGGTATGTATCGTAGTATATAGGAGTGTTATTTTTTTAATAAGAGTGGTGAAACATTGTTTCAGGCAACTTAAAATAAGTCAGTTCATTGACAGTAACTTCAAGTTAAAAGAAAATGATGACAATTATTGGATCTATAGGGTATTTTGAGTGTCATAAGTGTTATGACAGTTTGAAGAGAATTTTGTTTTTCGAGCATTTTAGAATTTCATATTTTCAAGGTTCAAGTTACCATGAGTAGACTTTAAAATACAAAATAGAGAAAATAAATATGTATCATGTCAGTTCATGTAATTCAACTTGTGTTTCAACTTCTTGGACAGGTTACGTGATATAATTCCAACAATGTACATTTGATATTCGTCAAGTATGTTTTATTATTGCATTTTATTTTTAAAAAAAAGTATGCTGTTCAGGGGAAGCTTTTGAATAAATAGGTAAAAGGTAGATGTAAATAATTCCACTTTAGCTAGACAAATGCAAACATTCAAATGTTTGGTCTTGAAAAATTTATAAAATAATAAATGTACGTCCTTCTAACATTTAAATATCAGTCATTGTTTGAGTAGCAATTTTTAGAAGCGCATAAAAAAATCACATAGGTACATTAACATTTCGATCAATATGTTATTATAGCAAGCACTAGTTGGATATATGCATATTTAATAGGTAACAGAAGTGAACTATGCTAAGAATATAAATATTGGATATTATGGTAAATGTAATGCATTATATTAAAAGTTGTAGATTTGTATTAGGCAATTTTAAGATAAAAAGTTAAATAATGTATTAAATGGTTTAATTTATTTAGAATAAATATCTCATCCTAACCTTCAAATAGACCACATTCGCATCACACGTGTCTACCTCAAGACCTAAGAAAAGCCACCTCAATACTCAGCTTGCGGTACACTATATCATATCAGTCAAAATATACATACTTCTCAAATTTGAAATTCTGACAAGATATGGATCAACACACAAACATGAACTTCAGAAAATCTACGAGAAATCCTTGCACTTTCGTCAAAATCAATCAGTACACTCATAAAAAGTATTAAAACATATGATCTCCGTCGACTAATTTAATATAATATCAAATAAAGTAATTAATAATATATTTTAATGAGTTAATAACCTTTTCGTTTATGCCATTAAAATATGTAAAAATTAAATTAAATATGTTATATTATCAGATGTTAATAGAACATTTTAAATATCAAATGGTATAGTTATCGATATAAAATCAAAATTATAAATTGACTTCGAATGACCAGATATGGTTGACCTATAGACACCTCATGACCAAACCATTGCCTTACATGTGAAAAAATAATCTCGGTCAAGCACATAATTTTTAACACTACCAAAATTGCTGCGGTAACATCGGAGCCAACCTCAAAATAGCCGACAACCACCAAAAAGCATTAGGCCCCGATCCAGACAGCATCAAATCTATTTTTAAATTCTTAAAATTAACGAATCTGTATAACCTAATTCAATATCAATCCGATGATATGAATTGTTTTATATGTAACTACTCTAGTCCCCCCTCATTACACTTAAATGTCTTCCTTTTTCACAATGTAAAATATTGTAATATTAGATATATCATAGTTTTTCTGTGTAAATAGTAAATACTCTGTGCATTTCAAAAACCAATAATCGTTGTTGTTGTAACATAAAATAAATACACAAAAAAAAACCATCACATTAATATAGGTAAACCCATTACCATTATTAATGCGATTTTCGTGTGGAGGGAGGGGATAAAACATACGAACAGAATATGGGTTATTCAATTATTTTTCTTTAACGAGTAACTAATGATGACCACTAGTCTGCAGTCCATATTTTCCACAAAAATTGAAAACAAAATATGCTATCTTCATATTATAGGTGATTAATTCACGCAAACCTTTGCAACCACTGTTTCGGTACATGGTGTCCTTAAACACAATAAAAAACACTAGGATCACGCTTACAACGAAAACACTTTTGTTGATTCGACAGACGTTTAATGATATCAGCCGAGCTAAACGATGATGAGCCAAAGAGCAAAACACAAATACCCTGCAAGTGTGCTGGATAAGAAGTTACACGTATGTAAGGTTGCCATGACAATCGAGAGTGCTGACGTCACATCTGTCGAAAGTCACCTCCCCCCCCCCCAAAGCCTTCTTACCCACAGTCGCACACCCCCATCGAACACTCGCCCAAAGTCAACCATCCCCTCTAACCCAATCCACCCCCACCCATATCATCATCCCCAACGCCGCTGTTTTAACAGCACAATTTCTAATTTAAGTCGAAAGTACGGGTATTGTTATAATTATTATTATGATTTAAATTATGAATGACCCAGCAATCTGTTCTTAATGAATCCACAATACGCGCCACACAACGACATACCTACGCATATATTATCGTATAGGTAAACCGAAAACATAATATAAAATACCATGGCCATGCAACAATGCAGATCAGGGGCATCAACAAAGGAGTGATTTGGGCCTTCGATCTTTGAGAAAGAAAAAAGAAATTGACTTTTATAGTTTTCATTATTTTATGATAACATTTTGAAATTAATTGTAATTAGCAATTAAGAATATGGACTCATACGTTTTATTGCAATATCTATAGGTTATTTATGAATTTATATAGGTAGGTACACACAACTTCATAAAAAAAGCCGTAAATTAATTATTTTTATTTTTAGACATTTACAATTATCATAAAAAGAAAATTTTTTGTACAAAGCTAGGTTAGTTTTTTTTCCACTGATCCCCGTTCGGAAATACAAAAGTTATGTCACTGATGCAGGTATATACTTATAATGGATCGCGGGTTATAGCGTGCACGTGCTGGTTGTTGACGAAATCTATTAGACTTACGTGGTCGTCGTGCCCTGACCTTCACTACGTTTTATAATATATATATCACCTTTAATAGTTAACGTATAGGACACGAGACCACCACCGATTTCGTTTCGCCCGTGTCAGTCATTTTGAACGAAAAATCTCATAAATAATCAAAACCCGTGACGTTTTAAAAGGCTACTCGAGGCTAAGAGTCAAAAATCCAGAATGATATTTGCATAATAAATAACGCTCGTTACTAGTATTGGATTGTTTCTAAAAAAAACACCCTTTGAAAAATGTAAATATTTTATCAGCCCTACATGGGGTGTAAAACGCAATAGTTTAAATCAATTATGGTTATTCGTATGCAATTTTGTGTTTTTTATACTAAAATATATAATAATATAATTAATTTAAAACGTATTGTGTTTCTAAAAGGGTTTAATACCTAAAATATCTATCATACTGCTTAAATTAATTGTAAATATGCACTCTGTTGCTCGTAAAAAAATGGCAACCCTTAAAAAAATATGATTGTTGAACTCCTTTTAGGAGTAACTTGCTGCAGTAAATGCAACTCAGCCGGTAGGCAATAATATTCAAAAATTCGATTTGATGCATGCTTGTACCTGATCTGCCCGAATAACCAATAGCAACCAATAATAAATTAATAATAATTTCTACTAATTATTTATCCTATAGCCAATAGCAACTATTTATAAACTACAATTTCCATAGTATATATCAAAATCCCCGTTCGAGCAGCTCCCCAGGTTGGAACAAGGAGGGTGAAAAATACTTTACGACTTATTTTGATACCAACCAAATATATAAAAAAAAAAAAATGATATTAAAATTGGTCGAGCCGTTTTTGAGGAGTTCGAACACTAACACCGTAGCACGAGAGTTCTATATATTAAGATAATAATATATATTATGTTATAACTAGGTACTAATCAACAACTCGTTAGATTTTCGATTTGTATGTATTGAAATACATTATATAGGGCGTGGGAACTAGGTGGTTATTAAAATAAATTAAAAACTTATAGATTAATAATGATAAAAATATAAAAGATATAATGCTTTTTCGAAAATATTTTTTTTTAATGATTTTTAAGTAAAAACTATCTAAGAAAAAATGTCATAAAACGTTAAAACGAATATATCACATTATTAAATTCACAACCTTTGTTTGGATAAACATAAATACTTATTTGAGTTACAATAACAAAGAAACTTACGTAATTGGCTAACATGTAACAATAACAAAAACATACCTGAAACAAACAAAAACATTTATAATTATTATCACAAATCATATACATTTAAGTTGCAGTTAAATTCAATATTATTTAATTTTATTATGAATGTTTATGAAATTATAGTAGATATTAAAAAAAATTAATAATTTAATTCTCATACACCTGGCTAACTAAATAGTAAATCATATTATAGTAAGATTAGTATTTAAAGAAATAGTACTATTTTGGCAAAAAGCGAGAATACCAGTTCGAGATGAACAGTATTGTATTTTAAAATTGGAAAAATTATATCAAAACTTACGAGAGTTGCAAAAATCGGCTAAAAGAGCATCAGAAAAAAATACTAAAAATGTCGATGAGTTCAAGGAAAAATTAAATGACTTATTTGATGTATCTCATTCAAATTCGTTAAATATGATGAAAATTGAGGAAGATAAAAAATTTTTACTAATGCATAGACAAAAGGGAAGACCGGGAAGCATGTCGGGAACTGATAGAAATTTGGCAAAAAAAGAAAACAGGGCCTTTGTCAATTTACATAAATCCGAACAACGTCGAAAAAGAGCGAAAATAGAAATTGAGCAAATAGGTAAGTAATGTTGATAAATTTACAATTTAAATAAAAAATTATAAAGTACTATTTATAGTATTTTTTTACTAATTAAAAGTATATTTAAATTTAATTTGTTTAGATCACACCGTACAAATAGATTTTAATACTGATGGCAGTTCAACTGAAGAAGAGGTTGATATAGAAGAAGAAGACATAACGCCAAGTCCCCCAAGTCCATCATGTAGTAAGAAACAGAGAGGATCAATAGATTTTATGACTCCTAAACTACTCGCTGCATTAGATAAATGTAATTTGAGTGATCGCGATGCTGTTCACATAATAATATCAACTGCTGACGCCCTAGGTAATGATGTTTCTAAATTAATAATAAATCGATCAACAATTCAACGTGAAAGAATAAGGTTTCGAGAAAATAAAACGATTGAACTTCAAAAAAAAATTAATTTGCTAGAAAAAGAGTCTCTTGTCTTACATTGGGATGGAAAACTTCTACCAGATATTACATATGGAAAATCAAAAGTAGATAGGTTACCTGTAATTGTTTTGTTTGAGGGAATAACTCAATTACTTGGTGTGCCAAAGCTCAAAAGTGGTACTGGAGAACAACAAGCAAATGCCATATTTGATATTATAAATGATTGGGGCTTAACAAATAAAGTACAAGCTTTATGTTGTAATACGACGGCATCAAACACGGGTCGGTTAAATGGTGCCTGTATTATATTGGAACAACTGATAGGACGAAATCTTTTATATTTACCTTGTAGGCGACATATATACGAATTAGTGCTAAGAAGTGTTTTTGAAATTAAATTAAAAATAAATACTATTGGTCCTGATGTTCTTATTTTTAAAAAATTCCAACAAGCCTGGCCCAAAATTGACTTAAAAAAGTATGAAATTGGAATAAATGATGCAGTTGTAAAATCTACAGTTGAAACAAATAAATCTCAAATTATAGACTTCTGTTTACAAAATTTAAAAAAAAAAAAATGTAGAGATGATTACAAAGAACTTCTAGAGTTGACTATTATTTTTCTAGGTGAAAACCCACCAAACGGTATATATTTTCACTATCCTGGTGCTTTTCACCATGCCAGGTGGATGTCAAAGGCAATTTATTCATTCAAAATATATATGTTTCGAAAACAATTTAAACTTAATGTTCGAGAAGAAAATGCATTTCAAGATATATGTATTTTTCTAGTTACTATATATACGTAGAAGCATGGTTTAGATGCCCTGCTGCAATCGAAGCACCTTATAACGACTTCATATTTTTTAAAAAATTGATCGAATACCCAGATAAAGCTATTTCTGTAACAGCTACACATAAATTTTGTGGACACTTATGGTACCTTGCGCCGGAAAGTATAGCCTTATCATTTTTTGATTTCCGGGTGCCAACCGAAATCAAAATTAAAATGGTGGAAGCACTTAAATCAACCCAGAACAATTATGATACAATTAAAATAATTTTTTTTAGTAAAGAGGGTATAAAAACATTTATAAAAAATGAATTACATGAATTTGTATCACCAGAAACAGTCAACTTTTTTTCAAGATTTAAAATTTCAGCTGACTTCATAGATTTCCACCCGGATAATTGGGAAAGAAAGAGAAGACTATAAAAAAGGAATTAATATTTTAACAGAGTTATCAGTCATAAATGATGTTGCAGAAAGAGGCGTTAAGTTAATTCAAGAATACAATAGCATACTGACGAAAGACGAAAATCAAAAAAAATTTATATACAAGTTGTAAATGATTATAGAACAAATTACCCTGACTGTAAAAAAAATACATTAATTCGTTTATAATTAATAGATATTTTATTTGAATGTAACGTATCTAATTTTGACATTGTATTACTCCATTGAACCACTTCCTATTTATTTTTAATGACATCAATGTTTAATATGTACTTGTGTAGATAAACGATTTTTTTTTTTAAGAATAAGTTTTTCACAGAAATAAATAGATTTACGGGAAATTTTTTCGGAATGTTTTTTATAGATAATACTTAAATCTACAATTTAGATTCTATACAATTTTATGCTAAATGTAATATATAATGAATTAAATAAGAATAACACTAAAACTACCCTATTTGATGAATATTCAACCCTCTTGCGGCACCTGAAAGGGGTTATTAATCATCACCAAATTTAACCCACATAACTTTCGTATGACAATGAAAAAATTGAGTGGGTGACAAATCAAAAATATTTAACTTTCCTTACCCCCCTACTATATAAGAGCCACCCTAGTAAATATATATAAATAATACATAAACATAATTAATTTAGTAATTTTATTATTTAAAATCTCAGGGAGGTATGTTAAAGGTTAAATATTTGAGGTACTGTAACAATATTTACTATTATATTTTAGTCGTACAAAACTTTTCATGCTGATCGAAATGTTGTGTTTTAAATTAAATCGAATCATCAAAATCCCCTTCAATATATCAAGATAAACTATTTTGAGCTGCTGTTAATTTGAATCATAATATCAATCAACCTACAACGTATACATTTTTATTTCTTTATTTCTACTTTATTTCTACATTTTCCAATTCCAATATACAGTCCTAAATTTCAGTTTCAGTTGCATTACCTGTTATGTTACGTGATTGTTAAAATAAAGTTCCGTGCACTTAAGTAAATCAAAAACCAGAACGATTCAAATTGGATGACATTAATACATAGTTCGTTTAATATCAAAATTACAATATCTGAGAATTAAATTATATTCGATTTATTGACAACGGTAAATTACGGCCTGATAAAGATTAGGATAGGTAAAACAAAATAGAAATAATATCGTTCTTACTTCATACCAAAACATATTGTTATCATAATATCCATTATGCACCTTTATATTTTTAAATAAATCATCAAATGCTATAGGTACATCGTACATATAAAACATTTTTGTGATTTTGAAGTTTTACATTAATATACACTAAATACTATAACCTTCCATTATCCTACTTTGTAGAGTGAGGCGATTTCAAATTTCTAAAAGTGTAAATTCGCTAGAATGCTCTTTACGTATACCTAGTTGGTTAAGTTAAATGTAAAAAAATGTATTGATTTGCATCTTTACATCTTGTATTTAATGTATTTAATTGCGTTAGAATAAAATAGTTTAATAAAATATCGATACATTTTTTAACAAACGTAATTTTTAAAATGTTGATTAAATATTGGATATTGAAACAAAAATGACGATTTTTCTTATAACGATTTTACGTATTTTATTGTAATTTAAAAAATATGTACAGGTAATGAAACTTTTCTCTATAATATTATTTTCTATTGACTAATTTTCAATGGCCTTTACAAAATATTTAGATCAACTATTCATTGTACGGTACGTTAGTATTGGCTTAAAATTTAAAACAATTAAACATAATACAATCATATAATGTCATTATAATATATTACATAACCATGGTTAGTGCACTAACCAGTATTATAATATAATTTATCATTTATGGGATGTTTTTTGACAAATTAAATTCATCAGTTAACGCATTATATTACTAATGTCTTATAGAAAAATAAAAATGATTCATAGGATATTAATATATTGTAATAATTAATATTAACATACCATATTTCTCTAACTATGATATTTTATACACAATAATTATATTATATTTTATCGTTGAATTCAAACTTTACTCATCCATTACAGTGAACTACTCAATGACGAGATTTTTTAAAAGCTTCGCTATACCTAGTATAATAGCTAGTTCCCTTGTTTTTAAAATCTTCACACAAAACACGCACTGTCGAACCGTTACAATAGACATCATACTATTCGATTATAAACTATTATTTTAGTTATGGACGGAAAATGTTTTATTAATTTTTTTTCAATTCACATATTATTTCGAATCATTGAGACTATACTGTGTTTGCTGCCTCCTTTCAACATAATATTTACACGCATACTGGACTTGTTACGTATTGACTACACTATATCATTTACTTCACAGTTAGATATTATATTATTAAATATCTATTATATTTTACAGATCCTATATAGGCAGTAATAGAACCATTTCAGCGAAAACGCGTAGAATGGATTTTTTTTTATGCTATCCTAATAGCGTTTCGAACACCCGCGTATAAAAGTATAATAAGGGGTTTTGTTTTTTTTTTTTTTTTTACTTCTTCCTACAAATAGTCTAAATGCTATTATAGGTGGTTCGACGGGAAGAAATCGATCGGTATTTGAAAAACGACAAGACATTGTAACATTTAAAGGACATAGCACACGGATTGTCAACTCCGCAACAACGTATCATATCATTGTGACAATATATAGTATAACACAGATAAGAAAAAGTAAAAAACCACATTTTTACTCGAGATGGACGTTCAATGTCACCTTCAATGCGTGCGTTCTTGACAGCTCGTCAGTGGATTGTTTTATGTTTATAAATTTGAGGTCATCTAAGATTATGATTTCTATACAACACGTGGCGGCTATTGGTTACAGAGTGTATCGCGTAGGTGCAACGCGGCGCCAACAAAAACCGGGTCAACACACAAAAAGTAATTTCAATTATAGTTAAATCGTGGCTTTTCTCCGTTTGAAACGAACGGTAAAATATATAAATATAAGTGCACGGTTTAAATATAAAGCTGATATAAATGTGGGGGGGGGGAAATATAATTTCTGTGCGGTAAATCGTTAAATCCGCTGCCGCGGGTCGAGTGATATATTATATATTTTAAATAATGCATACTGGCGTTGAGCGGTATAAAGCGAAATCGTATATATACGAGACGTCACGAGTAGTATACCATGAACGACGTCGTACGTATAACTTCGCTCACCGTGAACGCGGTATAAGGTAGGTAGTGAACGGCGGCGTGTACCACTCAGGTACACGCTTGTCGCGCGCATGTATGCAACCAGGACGATGCGGCGGCGAACTCACGGTTTACGAGATGTGACACAGTGTAGGCCGTAACAGCGTTTGATGTCGTTTCGATACTCAGTGGGTGGTGGTATAGTGATGGTGGTGGTGGTGGTGGTGGTTGGGGTGTGAGCGAGAAGGCGTATCCACCCCCCCTCCCCCATCCACCCTCAGAATCACGAGTCGTTGTAGTAATAATAATAATTGTTCTAATATTATAATAATAATATAATCCAATACCGCGTGTACGGTATACGATGTTATACATGGCCACATAGCCACATATCGGTATACACGCCATGTATGTGTGTGTATATATACAGTATATCTATTATACCTGCGACTATAATAATAATATTGTCATTACCGTTATCATTGTTCGACGGCAGTAAAGTCCGCCGAGCATTAATTAACTAAATACACGTTCGTGGCACACGTGCAACTCCACTGCCTCTGAGGAGTAGGTGCGCGTATATTATATTATTATATGTAATACGGGTGTGTTGTATGCGTCGTTATTGCTAACACACTAACACTGCTGCTGCATTCAACTTAACAGCGTGCCGTTACGATAATATCCTTTACATATTATAATATTATAGGTACCGACACACTTTGACGACGGCGCCGCTGCAGGGACGCCTCTCTTGTGTCGATTAATCGCATACCTATTCGCATTGACTGAGTTCATCTGTATACACCGACTATAATACACGACGATGACTATTGGTCTTATTATATTATTCACGCACGCACGCACAGTACAAAGTACACACACGCCCACGCTCACACTCACATTCATTTATTAATACGGCTGGGACGACGACTAAAGATACTACACCCACGTTACAGGCTTATAATACCTATGCTTATTGTTGTAAGGGTTAGGATAAGTTCTCAGACGTGATTATATATTATTATAGCAGATCGAAACTTACGTGATAGCTACCCTTACAGGTACGCGATTGCAACAATTAGATTAATTAACATTTACATTTACATTAGGTATTTTAGTTTCCGTGTAATTAGTTGAAACGGAAATTAAATTCGTTTGTATTTGAGCGTTGCAGTTACAGATTAACAGAAATTCCAATCTTAGTACCTATATATCTATCTACCCCCTTCCTACGGTTATTATTTCTATAGAGTCCAACGACTCGACTCTCCCTTGATATCGCATATTTAACGGGTTATCCCCCGGCCAGATTTCAACACTGATTTTAACACTTTTTTACGACTATCTTATAGCTTAGTTAAACATTTTATACACGAAACATAGTTTATTCCAATTTACTACACTGTTTATATCAACAAATCCAAGAGCCCAAAAATTCCAACACATTTACAAAAAATGTTACAAAGCTGTACAACCCTAGATTTTATTCTAAAAGTTTCGTTCAAACGTCTGCTACACTTTTGTTCGCAATGGAAGTATGAAACAATTCAACAATATTACTAAAATGATTCAAATTATAATTTAAATTTAAATTTAAAAGTAAATATTTTATTATATACAAACTAAAACCCATACACTAGGTATATTCAATAATATTTTTTATCCAAATATCACGAAAATAATATTCTCAAAATTAAAATTAAATCACACGATTTTTTATTTTTTTATCAGTTAAACAGCTATATAAGATAAAGACATTTCAGCAAGTTCAATTGAAAACATTTATTTTCTTATTTTGAACTTTACTGTATAACCATAATATTTATTATTATGCCACAGTCCACAGTTCAGAAAATCACTGGATTTTTAAAAACTTTAATTATGTACTGAAACTTTTGTTAGTAATTCAGTATACTATACTGTCTTTAACAGGAATGAAAATCTATAGAAAAAAAGTCAGACTACAAAATAAGAAATTTGATCCAGATTTTCTCCTTAAACTTTATAAATGTAGGTATATGCATTCACTTTTAAGTATATTTACTTTAAATTACATTTCTACTTTTTAGCGAGCAAGCCAATTAATTGCACAATCAAATATACATACATAATATTATTATATTCTTTCAATTTATTATTATGTGGGTTGGTCCTTCGGAAAAGTTTATTTTAAAAGTTTAACATTAGAAATCCAATTAAACTTTAAAGTAAATTAATAAAACAATTGTGTATTTGTAATTATAAATGTATAAAATAAAAAAGTTAACCATTATAATGTAGTTTACATGTTTTTAATGACCTATAACGTTAGCAACGTAATTTATTCACATATTATTTCTTTAAGTTTACCATACATGAATAAACATTTGAGTTTTGAAATTTTTAACTACTTATAAAATTATTTTACATTCGATTTTCAGTCTTGGCTACAAAAAAAATTTTATGAATAATATAATCTGTGTATAGTTGCAGAAAAAAAATAGAAAACTATATTATGTTGAAGCAAGAAATTGTCAAATATTTAACCAAATAATCAATAAATATCTAGTCCCTAGAGATATTAATACGAAGAATTAGGTATAGTAAAATAATCGAAATTGATGTCAATAAAATCGAGTTGCCGTAACTTCGTCAAGTTTCGCAATTTGTCAGTAGTTTTTTCTTCCACCAAAGTAAATCGCCAAAAACATAAAAATGTCCGTCATACTAAATAATGTGAAATGTCTATAATTGACAGATTGACTGATTAAAATATGTTATAGTGAATAGTGCGCTCCTAGTTTATACTAGAAAAATGGCAACGAACCAGAGTAGGTGACTAAAATATCGGGGCATTTCTCAATTTTTTTTAAATGACACCCACACGAATCTCAGTGATAGAATTAATTTTTTTCACTTTATTGAAACTGTAGTTGTGTATTCATAACGCATTGGATACGCTTCAAATTAAAGTTATCTGTGATGTTGTTAAATCAAATTAGTATCAATATAATATTATATAATTAATATGCTTAAAACGTTGATTAAACATGATTGGTAGTAAGGCACCTACCAAATATAGGACGCGCAATTAAAAGTATAACCTATACGTGATTAATATTGCAAGATGTTTCGTATTAGAGAACGTTGTTTTTCGATTGGTTTGGGATTTTTGTGCCGGTCGAAAGTTCGGCAAACTGTATTTCCCCTGGGTAGTGAATGGGAAGGTGGCAGGATGTTTAAAATAAAAACAGAAGGGAAAGAATAAATAACAGGGATAGGAAAAAAAGGGCCGAATACGCATTCTTCTGTAGGCACTCACTAGTCACTACGCGGACGACGAGGGAACTTAGCATCGTATAGCTAGAGAGATTTGCTCGCAGAGTAATGATATTATGCAAAAGGATTTATCATCCGTGCACGCGTATGTATTTATTTACCCGTCTGGAGACATCCCCGAGCTCGCTGAAGATCCCAGCTTGACCGCCGTAGTCGGAGGAAAAAAACTAGAAACCTATGAGCGAACAGACGAAATTGAAAACAGAGAACAATAAAAAATAAAAACAATAATTATGACTGCGATAACAACAAAAGGCAATATATGGACGTGACCACTGCTGGTATTCTCGCTCTGGGACACGTATACTCCACTCAAACCACCAGGATGAATCCTTACACGTTCTTCTTCTTATTGGATTATAATATATGACCCGCTAAAGCCCTAGAAATGTCTAAGTGTTTCCCTTCGACCACTACGACCCCGACCACGACGAGTTCGGCGATTTCCAGACCACGTATAGGTATACTTGTATATGCATACACTCGACTTACAGCGGTAAAAGAGAAGAGAAATGCGGTTGTTTTTAAATTCTCTTAACAAATAAGGCCACAACGACACGCACACAATAAAGATTATATATTATATATTATTATATTTTAACCGCCAAACGAATTATATTGGTTCAATTCTGCGACGATTCACCGTGTAACTTTTTATCACCCGTTCAATATGAACCCTGTCAAATGGGCTCCCTACCAAATTATTATTTATACTTATATGTTGATGATATCTCAAAATCACTGATAATATCGTATTATGTTTTCCGATACAATTATTATAGTACTTGTGTGAGCACTCGTAGTCGTTGATAATAAAAACAATTATGTTCTTAGATTGTGTCTGAATGGTAAACAAATAATATAACGTATCTATGAAAATGGAAGTGCAGAAAAAAAACCTTGCAAACAGCCCAATTCCGTATTCCAACGAAAATTTAGCGCCTTGGGATTTTTAGACAAGGTAGATAATTAATTACACAGCTGTTGCACATGCAATAATTGATGAACTTACTATAATTAAACTTTGAATATATATTATTCACACTTTCAGACTCCAGTTTACTAAAAAAATAAATAAATAAAATATTGCAGTGTAGGTATACAGTAAAAATATACTGCATGTAAATATAAATAAATTCAGTGGTCAATAATTGTATTATTTTGAATATTAATACCATGTTCTATTTTATAAATCCAAAAGAGATGGATTTATTTTTATAAATTATTATATAAATAAAACTGTTGCTCCATCTGGTGGATAAGTTTTTCATTGGACATGTAGTGTCCACCGTTGTATGGTAGATTATGCGTTACATAATATAGTAAAACAATATCAAAATATACTAATGTTATATTAATGAATTGTAGTAGATAGGTATTTACATAACAAACTAGAGGTGAATAATGTATTGATTTTTAATATTACTTAATAGTTATTGAGAGCAAAAAATTATAATATATCATGGAATAAAAATATACAAGTGCCTATTCTTTAATTCCCGAATTATTATTATTTTTTTTTTAATTTATTAAGCCCACCCTTTGGTCATTGGGTGATAATATTATAAGGATGTAAAAATTATAATAATAATAACAAATCCCAAAATTGTATAGTTAAATACCTGTCGGTCCAAAAATGATATAGAAATATTTATGCAGCTCGTCAGCCGATTACCTGAGAGCTCGTGTCCGTTAGCGGCTTCAAATCAGAACGCTACCAGCTCGGGATTCACACATTTTCACAATACAAAATACAATATAACAATAAAATATGTGACAAATCCGAGTTCGTGCGACTAACGAGCCACCAGCAGACCTGCTCGGACGAATAATTCACTGACAACATATTGTATACACCACAATAAATAAATCACGTGCCACTATTATAAGTATTTCAATGTCCTGAAGTGGCGACATAATATTATGAAATGCACTGTGTAGTGACTATGAACGATACTTACAGAAGCAATCACAGCACAAGAAACACATAGGTGGTTGACGATGAATGAAATATGATTATACGAATATAACACGTTAGACCGCCGAACATACAGTTTGGTTTTGCACTTTGAACCCGACAAAAGGGTCTGAACTCTGAATAATACGCAACTAACCAGAACACCGTACCGCTCGAGAGGCGGCAAAAAAAGAAAGATGTAATACCAAAGACATTATGAACATGACGAAAAATGCATTTACGAAGCACGATACAATAAAAATATTCGCGATTTGAATTCTACAAAAACGGTTAATCATATAAGTCAGATAATGCTGATACGAACATTTATACGAATATGTGATAACGAAGACCGCACTGCTGGCTGGTAACAAACAACTTAATATACTGTTTTCATGCCTATACTGTTACTGTAAGGAATCGCTACCGACCGGTGCTGCAGCAGTGGATCGCAACGTTACCACTTTGAAACACGACAACAATTATACACCTTGTGTGTGCGCAAACAGGTAAAGTCATAATTAAATAGGTACACAAATATAATAAAACCTACAGATTTTATTTTTACTCTACTATTTGATATTTCTACTAAAATATAAATGTACTATATTTTAGTTCCTTAATAAAACAATTTTGACTCTTTGTATCATCCAAGTTATCCACCATCCAGTAACTCAACGAATTATGATTGACCAACAAGTTTACTAGGGAATGATCGAGGCAATTTTCAATATTCCAATTATTGTTAGTGCCATAATGAATAATATAAATACAAAAATATCATATGTTTTCGATATTTTTATTCTTAGATATCACAGCTGGAAAAAAAATATTCAAAATCGCCTCGATAATTCCTTAGTAAACTTGTTGATCAATCATAGCCCGTTTTCAAAATTTAAATCTGTCAAACCAAATTCTTCCAGTTTTGTCTAGCTTATTGGTCTAAAAGTCAGTTTTTTTCATCGGCTGCAGCCCCCTTAATTTTATATGATATTATCGCATTCAAAACAAATTACAAGAGGAGTTCAGTTAAAACCATTTTTTTATTGATATTTCTTCAAACATAAACGATTATTAATTATCGATTCTTAACGAAACCATTAATAAAATCAAAATATATCTCTTTATAGTAGGTACCATAAAAACACGACTACCGATATTTATTACTTGGGGAATTTCGAAATGTACAAATGTACTAACCGAAAAATTTAACATAAAAAAAAATAATATTGTAAAACCACTCAGAATCTAAAAAGTTAAGTGAAAATTCAATGAGTATCAATAAAAATGTAATATTAAATACTAATAATTTTAAGTGTTTGAAAGTTGGATTGCTGTATGAGTTATGAACACTTTAAAGTTAAAAGTTGTAACAAAATATACAGACACATAACTACTACATTTAAAATAGTAACTGACGTAAAAGTATTCGAATTCTAAATATTACTTTAACTTAATAATCATATTACTCGAATACTTTACAATTTATAACATTATCCATAGTAAATTCCTAAAATATGTGAATAACTAATGCGAACAACTTTCACACTATTATATAATATAATGCTACATTTCTACTACTAATGGCTTTATAAAAAAATGTTACAATTTAGTCCACTACGGACTACAATAATAATTTTGAATTGTTAAAGTCATAAATTGTGTCAGAATTATTTATTTAATTTTATACCACAAAAATTAAAAACCATTACGATAATTTTCTAATAATATTAATACCTACTTGTGTCTTATTGTCGTTTTAAAATAATTAAACAAACAAAATATTTTACTTTTTATACATAATATTAAGACGTGGTATAGGCAATGTTTTTTTCAAAAAAAAGTAATAGTAAAATAAAAGCCTACAAATAATAAAAGAAATCTTTACAAATGTGTTATTCGTTATAACTCGTAATAGCCAACGTAAAAGTAATCATAGTTAAATTTTCAAGAGTATTGGTGCGTACAAGCGTGAATTTAACATTAATTGAGAAGTTTCATGTGTTTTCTTGCATAATATGGAAACACATTGATTTTTTTTTGTTATTAATATGACTCATCAAAAATATAAAATAATAATACCGTAGTAAGTTTTGATATTATAATGGGAATAATCAATTTATTGGACTATCGCATTTGGTGTACCTATTTAGCCTATCTATAACGCCGTGTCGTCACATTGTACAACTATTATGAAATGCATTAAATACATTACACACTTATGACATTTAGCAATTTCGGGGAACGTGTGTCACAACTTTTTCAATAAATTACCTAATTCGTGGCATAAATACTGAAAGGTGAAAGATAACACCTGGCTTATAATACTATATAATATTATTATTATATACCTAAGTCGATAACCCGAAGTTTATCCGTTTTATCATATGAGATAATATATATTTGCATTGCTGGTATGCATAAAATAGAGTTGACTTATTAACCGAAGTTAAACCACAAATTGTATAAATAACTAATATTACATTTGGCTTAATATTAATATGTTCGTGTTAGTGTTGACGGTGGTTGGGTTAGTCTTGGGGAAAGGAAGAGCGGGCGTAAGATTTTTTTATGGTTATAATTCTTGTATTGTGGTGGAATTTTGGATATGGGAGAGTCGGCGTGTAAACGGGCGCCATAAATTCTCAAGTCCAACTCTTGGGGGATGTCGGTCGAAGGGTTTCAATCGTAAACGCCTGCTCCATCTGGCGGAAAACCAGAGTATTTCGCGAATTTCCACGTGATCAGAAATCGCGTGACGTGTAGATGGCGATGTGCATTTAGCACAGCACTTTAAAATTCAAATTATTTTTTATCAACCACTTAATAGGTGCCTATGTAGCGCTTAAAACAATCATATAGTAATGCCGATGGAAATTATAATTGTTCATTAATAGTTAACACCCACTATAATACACATACTAAGTATAATTATTAATTTGGCTTATAATAATCATTAATCGTGGAGGATCAACTCAAAACTACATAATATAACGTGTTCGAAAATAGGTATAAATAAATACCTATTAATAAATACATGGCAGTGGTATAATGTCAACGTTACCGGAATAATCATCCTTACAAAATACACGTAGCCACACTATTATTATTAAGATTATCCTTGGGATTGTGTGTAGAGGACACGATTAGTATTGAACGCTCAGGAATTTGATACCTAGGTCACTAATGTACTTATACATGGAAATGACCGGCTAACACATATACATGAATACATGATCATGTACCTATAACTAATACAGTAATATGGTATATTAACAATTTATTTGCATACGGAGTGTTCCGATAAATTGGCCAAACTAGAATTTTCCAAGACAATCTGGTATTCGGGTTTATAAAAAAATATACTTGTTTTATGTTTGAAAGGTTTTCAATACTAAATATTATAATAGTACCTATTATAGATAATAGTATTTTGTTTTACCGATATAGAATGATTATATATATATATATATATTTTGTTCAAACAACATAATATGTTTATTGTTACATATTCATAAGCAGAATATTTTCTGAAAATGTGGTGTTATAATAATACTTCAAACTATATAAATACGTTATTTTGCCTTTTCTAAACTACATTTTGTAGCCAGTAAAAGGATCGTACCTACTGCTGAATGGAATGATATTATTCGTAACGACTTGTGCTTGACTTTATTCGAAACGTGAAACGACACGTGCGTGAACAATTTAATAGCGGCGATCGCGAGATAAAAATGTGATTAAATTATTTTTTTTGTGTTTTTAATTTGAACCGATCCCCAACGTGCTACAGTCAAGTACCTATGTCCTATATATTATACATTGTACACGTTTACCAGGGCGTTTACCTACGATGTGCACGTTATATTTATTTCCATCTCTTTCTCTTCTATAGGTAAAGGTATATTAATATATTATACATGAGCCTATATACATTACGAACATCGGAACATATAGGTACATATTTTATAAGTATAAGCGTATAATAGTGTACATATATACTAGGTTATGCTTAAAATAAAATATAACACTTAATATAAAGCTCCACAATTAAAAAAATAATTTTGAGTACTCACTAGCTATTGAATATAATTGAATATTTATTTATAATAATATTATGTTTACCTAAGATTTGCCCCAATTTAAATAATACAACTCACTAATATTCACAAAAAGATAGTCTAAATAAATGTATAACACTACATGAATCATGCCTGCGATGATTATAGCGTATGTGGCTGAGCTACAGACAATTTATAATAGTGCTTAGTGGGATTGCACCTCCAAGTATACGCAGACTAACGAAGGCGAATGTGGAAAGAAACAAGACGTGCCATAAGTAGGCATTTGGTGTATGGTCTAATCGCCTAAAGAAAAATACTTTAATCGAAAAACAGTTGCCATCATTTAAGCCGGGAGATCACGATGACGGCTGCTGTGGAAGATAAAAGCCAAACGGAATGGAAAAAACGACTAGAAAACAATAAGATGAAATAAGAGAGACGTACGGAAGAAATACAACTTTCAGAAAACGAATTAAAATACGGACTATGGAAGACATTAAACCGGTTAAGGATAAAGTCAGCCGGAACTAAGGGGATGATATTCATTTGGGGTCTTGTGTATCTTAACGTGGTCCTCTTCAAACCACCTAATGGATATGTCATAATTCTAACAAAGTATTGGCTGAAAAAAAGTCCCTGAACGACACGATAAGCAAAATTAATAAATTATAATATAACAATATATATTAATTATTATGTACATTATATTATAAGTAATGTGTATAATGTGTAATATATTTATAATATTATAATATAATCTGTATCACCACACGGTAATCGGTAACTGTTT
Organism: Acyrthosiphon pisum; assembly: GCF_005508785.2. NCBI lineage: Eukaryota > Metazoa > Arthropoda > Insecta > Hemiptera > Aphididae > Acyrthosiphon > Acyrthosiphon pisum. The sequence continues at coordinate 5,846,409 of NC_042495.1, read as the reverse complement.
TCCAAATATTTTCACGATCTCCATAAGGTAATTATAATGGTTTTTATAACGGTTCAAATTTCAGGTTTACAGAGTTGAGTCCGATTCACCTAAAACTATATTATAATACCTGTTATTAAATTATCAAAAACTAGACGGGCGCAAAACGACGATTATTCTATGTTCCTATCTCGGATTTTTGCAATTTTTTGTTAATCGTAACAAGTCCCGCCATCCACCATCACTCGCGAAAACTAACCTCTATTTTGAGGTATTAGCGCGTAAAATAAGAAGAACTTTAATTCCCATCGGCCTAGGATTCCACAGATTGTTATTAGAAATTTAATAAAACTAAAAACTGAGGATCCCACACCCGCATGTGTTGTCTCCATCTCACGAACGTAAGTATACAACATAGCAAAAAGTCTAAAAGTTCCAATTTGTGTTGTAAGCTTTAATAAGAGTATTAGAGTGAATCATCCTATTACGTCTGTAAGGCGGAGTAAGACTCAGGAACGCATGAGGGTCTGGTGTCCACTTAACGAACAATTTTGTTAGTTTCATGTTCCAATAGTATTCCCGTATATTAATTAAAGAATTACAATTTACAGAATTAATACTGCTTAGTTCTTAAACCAATGGCCGAAAAACGACTAGGTATTGTTAATTATTATTCGATATAGTTACTCTGTTTAGTGTAGGACATTTAGGAAAAAGGCAATCATAAATATTGAAAAAGTGTACAATAATAATTCTTTGAATTACAAATCTTTCTTTATCGTTTGTGGTACTTTGAATGAATTAATATGTTATTACATACAATTATGCATACATTTTAAATTCTCAACAATAGGTATATTTTAAAGATCATTAAAAGTTAAAACTATAATCAAATTATGAATAAATTAAAATTGTTTAGTAAAAGCCAGTGTTATCAAAAATTCGCAGTATAAAATTCTCGAATGATTTTCATTAGACATAGTATACAGAGTGTAACAGAAAGATCTAAAATATTAAATACCTTTTGTTCTAACTTTTTATTATAATCAATATTTAAAATTTTTTTTGTCTTTGTTATTCATTGACTCGTGCACTACATGTTATATATTTTTGAAGGGCCACATTAGGAATATGGATATTATTCACAGGCCATCAAAATACGGACGTCGGTAAAAACCAGTGAACAAAAATAATAAATTACAACTTTAGAACGTATAATATTTTTTTTCTTTACGGCGGGCCGGATAAAATTTGTCCGCGGGCAACCATTTGGTGACCCTTCTATAGACTATAGCTGCACGTTTTTTAAGAATTGCCATTTTCAATTCTCTTGCGACGAGTTTATCGAACGAATAGGCTTCTTTAGAACTTGCGTATTTATTATTGTAAATATTATAATACGAGTATAAACTATACAGACACGAGTGAAATATTTCGTACGAAATACCCTCGTTATTTATTCATGAACAATATTTTAAACGAGATGTATTTGCAACGAGTACCTAAAAAATATGTACAATACACGGAATTAGTGACCGTATTATTTGAAAAAAAAACAACATTATCGTATATATTTTGTATTATATACTTATAATCTGCGAATTTCATTTAGTTATTTTTTTATCTCCACGAGCATTATAGTTTTTTGGTTGAAAGAGTTTACCAATTATGATTTCGTTTCGTTCGAGTATTTCGAAAATATTTATTATCCTACAATAACGATGTACCTATACGTTTCAAAAGTATTAAACTTAAGTGGTATCCGTGGAGTGTAGACTGTAGGTACTCTATATGTTTTTCATGCGTAAACTATTTTTAGCAATACATACAAATTAAAACGTCATGGTATAAACGTGTATCCTAGATTTATCTCTCGAACGTTTTGATGTAAAAAGTTTTATTAAAAGGCGACGTATCATAAGTTATAATACATCTTATAATTATTTGTATACCTAACATTTGTTGAGTTACGAGTTACAAGACTAACCCGTTTATGTTTCCTGTGAATTATATTGTGAATACGTGTATACATAAGTGTGTGTGTATATATATATTATAAAGGATATATTATGTAAATTTACAATTTGTGTTGTTAGACGTTATACAGTGCGCGCATTACAACTTCGTACATAATAGATTATTCTGTGCTATGTACAATACCGCATCGACAGTCAAGGTTTTGGTCTAAAAACAATTTGTCAACAAAATGTTTGTGTTTAAGATGTGGGGTATTTGTTTGGTTGTTTTGTATTATGTCTTATTCAAAGTTAACTCCCGTGAAGTTTTCATTTACATTTGGCTTCTATTCTTTAAAGGATGGTTCTGGTGGCTTCACGCTGTCAGTGTGGAAACAAATAAAAAAACGGACTCAGCGCAAAACTTTGTACCCTAAACCACACTTTTTTCTTTCTTTTTTTCCAGCTACTAGGTACTATGCGATTCGTTCAATCAATGAACAGAAGTAAAGACATGAAAAACACTGAAGAAATCATGTGAAAAATCGGTCTTTTAAAAGACGACAAATTTCGGATCCCATTTTATTTGTTTCAGGAAATAACCTATATTTACACGGATATTATATTATAACACTGTCTTTTACAGACATACAAAATATTGAAACTAGACGGGGAAGTAGTCGAGTGTAGTAAGAATGGGGGGGGGAGTTACAGGGAATAAACAAAATTATATATTTATCAGGATTATTGATTCCGATTGAATAGTAAAAAACCAAATTACGCACAACAACGCTCAGTTGGCATTGCGCACGGTGCCATTGTGCTACGATCACCGTCGTTTATACTTAATATTTTTCTCATACGTGTGGTCGATGAAAATTTAGGAAACCACATGACCAACCAAACCGATTATTGACAGGTCAATCCCGCGTGACGTATTTGCGAGCAAATAGAACATATTAATATTATTATATTATTTGTGTCCATACGCGTTATCTACGCACACAACATATTATGACAGCTATAATATGACATCTAATACAGTTTTCATCGGCTACAACGATCATCGGTTTGTCGCTTAGAAATATTATACTAAGTGACCTATTTGCGAATACGTAACAACGTGCACCTAACCTGTCCTTTACATCGTGATGTGCACACAAATAAATAAAATATATTTGGTTGTGTGGTCATGTGGACATTTTGTTATATATTATATAGTAGGTATATACCGTATATGATAACAGGGCCCAACGATTCTTTCAATCCCTTTATATCACTATTATAATAATAATACTACAATTTTGCAATAAATTTCCCAGCATGGGACCGCGGGTATTGTTTTGTTTGCTCGATGTTGCTAAATGTCGACATGATAATATTATTGTCCAATTCACAACGATAGTGAATTTTCATCACGCAAAGGTACCTAATATTATAATAATATTGCCTAATGAGGCAATAAAAATAATAATAGCCACTATATAGGTGCTGAAAACAAATTCGTAAAATATAGGTCTTTATATACCGACACTTAAATTGTATAACTAGGTACCTATATAATAAAACCAAAAAGCGCATTATGCGAGTGAATGCGAGATATTAACTACACATCTCCCTAACATTATATTATGAATAATTAATGGATGGATAAGCGATTATGAATATATATAATATTAATATCTGGTGTCAATACACTTATGATGATAATTATAACACCAGACAGTATATACATGCGCAAATCACGCGTGCACGCACGGATGCACGTGCATTCGTCTACTTTCGGGTCAGACGTCTGTAAAGATTCGATTTTGACAGAAAATTTATTAATATAATATTACAGTCGCGAGTTCGATTTAATAACGATAATACACGTGTATAGGTACCGTATTGTATAATATCAATATAATATTATTATATAATTATTAGCGGTGTCGGTAAAAAAAATAAAAATGTTATAAACGACCGAAATATAGCTTCGACACGCGATGCGATATCCAATTTCGCAATAATTATATTATAAATAATAATGACCCGACTGCGTTATGATATATTATTATCAACGGTGGTGCACTTATTCCCATATGCACGACCGAGCACGGGGGAGGCAGGGCGATCGCCAGGTTATAGAGTTGGTTATCCGGTTACCAGCGCAGTACCTATAGTAAAATCGAAATAAATACAAACGTTCGAATAGTATACCGACATATATTATTATTTATTATACTGATTAAATGATAAAACAATTTTGTGTGACGAACATCCACGTCGTGTTCGGTTTTTATGGTGTAGAATATTAATGCAATTTTTTTTTTACAACAAATAATCGTATGGGACACGGATGCAAACTCACAGAATACAGACGATCGACCAAAGTATAATAATGTGTCGACCGATGATCCGGACGATGCAGCTTCGGCAGTTTGGCACAATTCATTATAGGGGATCAGATTACACAGATCCACGTTTGTGAGGGTCTGAATGTGGCAATTTCTTAGGGCTTTACACATGTTTTTAGGGGATGGTTGGTTCAATATTTTCACAAGATAATACCTAAAAATTGACGGAATTTTAATCAAATTATACTTTTTTTTCTATTGTAAAACGTTATCTCAACTTATAATATTATGGCGATAAATTAGTGTAAACATTATATTTAATATTTAATACATTCCTTTATGAAATATTTGAATACCTAATTTGTTTGGAAAACATAAATAAACTTTTTTTAATAATAATTGTGACTCATATAATTAGTATGTTTATGTTTAGCTATCACTAAAAAATCTTTGGCAAGACATTTAGTTACGAGTTTGTATAAAATATATTATACTATGTTACATAAATATAAGTCAGCTAAACTTCAAGCCAAAACTTATTTTGATTTTTGGAATTTTCGTTCATCGAAACATATTTTTAAAGCATTTTAAGACTTAGTGATAACGTGGCTATTTTAACAAGATTTTTTTTAGATTTTATAAATCTATACATGGTGAACAGATAAAAGATGATCTCAATATGCTATTCGGATATTTCGTATATGGTGTACCTCGTTAAATTAGGATACTTTTTTTGTACTTAAAATTATGGTCCATATCAATTCATGGAAAAATGTTATACCCGATGTTGTGGTGCTGTTTGTTTTTAGTTGCCTTCAAAACTTCTTTAACTATAAACAAAAACCTTCACTCATATGTAAAAACAAAAATAATAAAAATAAATATCCTTATTAAGAAAAGTCCTTTACCACACTAAACCACACTGTATACAAATGTCCTTATATTATGCGTGAGACTACAAAAAATTCTTAATAAAGACCGTAGATGCGAGCTAGAGTATACATATATTATCAGTGACTGATGTCCTTCTCACCTTTAAATGCCGCCTTCGGTTCGTATATTTCTCGAGAAATGACGCATTTTGTCGGCTCGGAAGTGATGACGCTCGCTAATTTATACGTATATTATGCAAGACTCGTTTGGACCGAATGTCATCGTTCTCCCAAATACTTTACGCACTCGCAAACAGTTACGCGAAAGATCTAGAATTGTTGAGAAACAGACGGCTTTCAAGACGAAGGAAGCGGAGAAAACATTATACTGCATCCGGCCATTTCAAAATATGCTTAATCAACTGAAAATATCGTAGACGTCCGCTAGAAAATAACGTAAACCCTAATAGTGTTTATACACATTATACCAGCGGTCACGTCGAACATAAAGTCGGAGGCCCTAAGCCGTCTCGACAATGGTTCAAATTTGGCAACCGCCAACCATGTTGTTTATCGTGGTACCTATACGGCTCGCGAAGTAACCGTGACGTTTTCCATCATTGGTGCGGGTTTCAGTGGAAAACGTTGTGGCTACTGATCGTTTTCTCCTCCCCCCCCCTTCCGTCAACGACGATTCTCAACCAAACGGTTTTCGCGTCATCTAGAAACTTGAGCGCAAAATTATAGCGAAACGAGTTTTGTCTATCATTTATAGCATGGTGTTATAATATTTCGAGAGCCTCGTCATCATGATCGAAACGCATCTTCGTCCGTTTCCGGAGGATCACCAGTCAAGGGCAGCGCGTCAAGGTAGGTAAGACCACATAATGTCACCTACATTATATTCAGTATCCATAGGCTGCTCGTAAGTTGTAGGGGATAATAATATAACGTTATTTCATGCTTCTACTCACTATGACAGAGTTATATTGACGTTATTTAAAATTGGTATTTACATAACATTACTATAATGTGGATGAAGAATAATATATGTATACACGGATGAATTTGTAAAATGTTCAAGTTAAATCTTGGTAAAATAGTCATGTAACGTATGCCGATTCTTTCAATAATATATAAATGTAAAGTATCATATTACTGTGAATTAGTTTCGCTCCGTTTATCGTATTTATACATCCTATAACTTATGTACACACATTCGTAAAACCCAAGTTCAATCTTTGTGTAATCGACCCATAATAATGTTGAAACGAAAAGAAGTCCTAGATCTGCATCCTTCGTCAACCAAGAAGTTGATTAAAGATTCTAATTTATATTCGTTTATATTATTTAATTTACTCTATACTGTTTTTTTTTTTTTTTTTTATTAGCTTCCAGTAAAAACTATTATAGCTCGACAATTATATAAGTACATGATCTAGATACAATGACAGTGTGGTGTTACAATAGTACCTATACATTTACAATGGTATAGATAAGAATAGAAAGAAAAAAAATATATATAATTATACATTGAGAAGAGTCTTGGTAATTTATATAATATTAATTAATGATATAGAGTAATGAAATAGAATCGTAAATTATAATGAGTGTGTAGGTAGTTAATTTGATAATGATAATATATAACGAGTTGATTGGGGGAAATGGAATTTGGATTATGGTGTAAATTGTTTTTGTAGAATAGTGGTGAGGAGGGAAATGAGTGGATTTATAAGAGCGGAGAGTTCTGTGATAAACTTAGCTAACAAATTGTCATTTGGGAAATTATTACGTGATAAACTATTATTGGAATTGGTGATAGAGGCATAGGAAGCTTCGGAAAGATGAGGAGGATTTGGAGAGGGGAGAGCGTAGAAGCAGTATTCGGATTTAAGTAATTTGATTTTTGTTGAATCGGCTGAGAACGTTTCTTATGTTTGAGAAGTTCATTATATTTTGTTACTTTGAGGTTAGCTTGGTTTTTGATAATATTTTTGTACACTGGATAGCCCTTGTAGGAGGCTGTGTGTGGTCCTGAGCATAATCATATCTCTATACTGTTAATACTTAACTAATTATAATATATATTTTATGTTATAGCCAATGATAGCTGCCACATCATTTTAATAAAAAAAAAAAATGGTTTTGTTTTTTTGTTTCCCGATAACTTGTAGTATTGTTTATACACAATGGTTCAATTTTATATTTCACAATATTTATTGATATATAATCAAAAAAATCATAGTAATATATCTCAACTCACCACTGAATAAATAGAGTTGGATTGGAGTAGCTAATCCATTCATGATTCTATTTATAATAACCCACAATACTTAATTTAATTATAATAATGTAAAATACAAAACAAATTAGGTTTTATAAAATAATCCATTAGGAAAAAATATAACGAAATCTTCTATGTATACAAAACTTTAATATTCTTATAATTTTGTAACTATATTATATAAAATATAAAATAATATTTCTCTAAATTATAAAGTGTAATATGGAAGGCATAATATACACAACAATTATTTATTATATTTGATTTTCACTACCAAAATATTAATGTTGATTTTCTATTTTTGATTTTGATTTTAAAGGCATGCAATTAAAATAGCAGTCCAAAATAAATCATAATATTGCCCACGAGTGATTTTTTAAAAGAGTACAATAATTATTTCTTAATGACTACCCTTCATTTATTCATACGTACAAATTACACTTAGATTTGAAAATACAATACGTAAATAATAGATGTCACTAACAAATATTTTGTAACAATAGTGTGACAATATTATAAAATGCATCCCATTGACATACTGATATAATGTAGGAATGTATATAGGTACTTCAAATCATTTAAATGTACTCAAACTTAGGCATATAGTATATTTTCTGTTTCTCTGCAGCTGCACTTTTCAAGTACATACAAGTACACTTTTGACGAGTAGTGTAAGGGCCCTTATCTTTGGCTAAGAATAGACGCTAAGATCATTTCCTAAGCAAAATTTATTAGCGTCAAGATATAACAAAGGCATAACGTCATGATAACATTCGTACAGATGACAGGGAGGATCATTTCGTGTTATTGATTTTTATCTTTATTCAAAGATTATTTTTGAACATTTAATTTCGTTGTTGACTATGTTCAATGGTTATTAGGTACTGATATTTATAGGTGGCTTGGCGTCTATAATAAGGTCGATTCGGGATCAAACGATATTTTTTTCCAATACAATGAAGCTGATAAGAATATACCAAGATAATTTCCTAAGCTAACTTCACTAGAGTCCAATACCCATAGGTCACCTATACATCGGATACAAACGAAGTTATTGCAACAGATTTTAGTTATAATATAGTATTCACTCATATCACTCGTTTTCGATTATATGTAGCTCCTAAAAAATCTGCACAGCAAATGTCCAACTCCAAGCTTTATACACGCATTTTTTAAAATGTGGATAACACACGTTTTTATATCAGAGGTTCGCGTTCTGGAACCAAAAATAGATACTTTAGTGTGTTAATAAGTTAATGGGAGTTATAATATAAGTTCCGGAAAAGTGTGGATTTTATAATGAATAAGTCTTCTGTGTTGTGTTATTATTACTTACAGCCGTTGTTTCATTTTCGCCAACATTTAATACTGCCGTAAGGTTATTTTTATTCTACCAACAATCTGATGTGTGCAATTATTAATGTATTTCATTAGTTATTAGTTCACAGATTTACTGTGTTAATACTGCATTTAGTCGAGTCTGTAGTTGTTCACGACATTTGGTTCACACAAATATATCATTAAATAAAGTATATAATAATATACTATAATCGGTATCATATTTTACAACGGAGCACGTGACATTCGAACATTTCATGAAATCATTACGGTTTACTCCCACAACTCTTGATGGTCTTTTAAATTACATTAAGACGGGGTTTCCGAAATTTAATTTCCAGATCCAGTCATGCGAAAATGTCCGTGAGTCTTTAGCTTGAGTTAGGTTTATGAAAAAGTACTACGTTATACTCCAATGTCGAATTCATACCATTTAACACTCGGTTGAGTTCGTATTTTCTCAAAGACAAATGTAATTTCTTAGCAAAGCGCTGTCACTATGCTTTTGGAATAACAACGCTGAACTATCGAATTTCTCAAGAGCTAAAAATATTTCATACGTCTATAATGGCGTTCTGTTTTTGAAATTATGAACAACGAGTTATTGACGTGTACGTATATTCTTCGACAGTTGGATAATATATCCAATCACTTTATTATATTATTGGTTACAGTTATTCACACACGACGGGAATTAACTTAACCCTTTTTCTTTGAATCAGATATAGAACGAACTGTTTGCATACAGTCTACTTAATTTATGTTTTCCTGACGAATTTCTAAATGAATAATAATAGATCATTCACAAGAATGAACAAGATGAAATGCATGTAGTATAATTATATTATGAATATTAGGTACTCAAAATAAAGATTTTATTTACACTTACACTGTACAATTTATAATTAGTGTATCACTGTAAACAATACAATATTCTAATTTATAACACATTTGGTCCTCATTTATTTTATAAGCATATGCAATGCGTGCATTTTATGGTTCATTATGGTAGGTACTCGTTCCAGTGCAAGAGTTGCAATTTGGGTTGTTTGATATAATATATCGGTCATATAAATAAGAGAATTAATAGACTGAAAGTAAAAACGTTTTCAAAAGCCTCGTCGTAGTTTTAATTAATTGTTTTATTTTTATTTTTATTAATTTTAATTTTATGCGAAATTATACGTCTTGTAATTAAATTAAATTCCGTTTAAACTGTGCAGGCGGCATTTGGGGAGGAAATTGTGGGTATTTAAACTCATTTCGTTCTAATAATATTATTTATCCATTGGTCCTAGATTATCAAATTATCAAATATCATTCATTATAGGTACACAATATTACGTACCTAGTACAGAAAACATATTATTATATCATTACAATATATATATATTTTATTTATATATATATATTATATATATAAATAATTGTTTGCGTATTATAGCACCAATATGTTAGCAGTTGGCGAGAGTCCGTTCAATCATAATATTATAAAACCCAGCTAGTTTTAAATTTATATTATTTTCGAGTATATATAGTATATATTATATCTAAACTTTGAAGTATCCCAACTGTACCCGGTTTTATAAAAGTGATCCGTTACTTTTTGACATAATAAATTGAAGCGAAATTGCTAGGTACCTACTTAAAACGTACCACTGAAACGTTATATCGTTGATGCGAAAAAAAATTCACATTATTTACAGCATGCGTTCGCGATGGAAAATAAAAACTTAGCAGTATCAATAATAAACCATCGAGTCTTATAATACCTAATGAGATTTCTATGATAATTTTCAACAGAATTTCAAAAAGAAACAATCGTAAAATGTACAACACAATATACGTCGATATTTCCAGACTTGGGCCGGAAAAAATCGATATTTAAAACAGTCAATGAAAAAACGAATGTGATATAATTTGATTTACAATATCGTACGTTATACGTCATATTATACAATAAAATTAATAGTTTAGTGAGAAATAACACGTTGACCATTGGTAAATGTGCGTATTGTAATATTAATGATGAGAACTTAGAAACTTTATATAAATAAATAAGGAAATAACTATAAAAAGAGATTACCAACAATCGTTTCCGATCAGCAAGCATAGATTATATTTTTGATCGATCATCTAATTATTACTACCTAAGTGGACATAATGGTATCATATATATTATAATATTATAATTTATTATGTATTATTCATGAATCAAATGCCTATTATACTGTCACAATTTAATGTATGCAGTTACCTACTATATAATATTACATATAGTATGACCCATCACCCGTGTATAAGAAAAATTACACTTATTTTTTGGTTTATAATATTTTTTACTGATTAAGATAATTGAAAATAATTTAGTAAATGTTGATATGCGCAGGAAACTCGTACAAGAAACAGCAGCTTATAAAAACGTCAATCGGTGATTTTTCATAAAGTTATGCACAATGTCATATATATAGACTATAAACTAAATACTAGTAAGTATGATTTTACAAGAATAATTATAAATATATTACTTGAACCCAGTGTGATCTGCGTACACTTGAAAAATACTTATAATTTAGGAAAAACCTGGTCCCTTTTAATACAATACGTCATATTCTATACTACCTTGGTAGCTAATAAAGAAATATTAAAGTTACATAATTTTATCACCTCCTTAATTTCATCTCTATCCATACAATTGGTAATGTTACAAATAGTTGTACAGATTAAACAAAAATAATCGTCAGCTCATTTCTAATTTTGCGTAACTCAAAATTATAACTTAATTATATAACTAATTATTTTATAACTCAATAATAAATAATTAGTTATACGATTTATCTCGGATTAATCAAATAAGTTATTCGTGTAAATATCATTTTCGTTTCGACAGTAATTATTTATAATAGACTTATCATTACGTGTTTTACCATGGGTTGGAATTCGAAAAATCGAAAAACTAAATAAAACGAACATTGTTGATTCTCGACTATAACTGTGCCATCAAAAACGGGTGAAAATATTAAGTAGGCTTGGGTCTAAAATAATTCAATCATTCAACGTTCATACTAATATAATATACTTACACCACTTGATTAATACTGAACAATGGAATAATAGTATATAGTCTGCGTAGGTATAATATATTAATATAATTTTTCATTAGACAGTATCACAAATTCGAAAATAAATACCGAATATTATAACAATTTCTATTGTTAAGCCGGCTTAATCCCTTAAACATTTTAGAAAAGTTATGTTACCTATTTAAACAAGTTATTTTTATTTTACTTTTTTGATTTTAATGTCAAGTTATAGTTGTTTGTGTAGTTGAAAACTAACATAAATACTTTATAAGTTATAATATTCGAAATAGAAATGATTTTATACGGCATATTTCATATTATACAATTGAACGTTTTAAAAAATGAGTTATTCTTAGTAATTTATAGAATTATTGATGTTGAAAATACATGGGTATACGTGTATCTTTGTAAATTATTTTATCATAATATAATATACATATTAAGTAAATGAAATACGACACTTTCTTTAATTTTTAAAATATATTAAGGCAGCTTTTCAATATGAGCCAAGTTTTTTTGTTCACAATATTTTTATTTATATATGTTGCTCCCATACGGTTATATATAAAGGCAGTGATACGTTTATCCCTATAGTTTACAATTCGACATACATACGACCTATAGTCTTGGAGAGCTACATATACAATAAATAAATCAGCAGGTAAGAAAAAACTTTAGAAGTTACTATAAGTCATTACAGATTAAACAGATAAGTCGTAAATAACATACACAGAGTGATTGTTTAAGCATGCTCAACGTATTTTTATAGTTAAACTACGTATATGTTCAAATTCAGATTTTTGAAATTTTTAAATACACTTGATGACCATATTTTCTAATACTTGAGATTTTTGTACCACTTAAGGATGATCCTGTGACTATATAAACTCCTGTTTCTCAAATAGAAATGGAGCCCCTTTTCACTTCTAATTATTGAGCGGATATTTTTTTTTTAGATTTTTGTTGTATTATCTAAATCAAAATTTGAAAGAGTAGTTTTTGAGTTATACAACTTTGTGTACCTACCAAGAATAATATGTCTATGTGACAATGGGTTATGTAGATTTAGGTGATTTGAAAATAAAAGTAATTACTAATTACTATTGATCTACAAATATCAGTTATTTTTAAAAATGGTGCAATATTATAATAAATATTACATCTATTATAAATATTATCTTATAATATTACGCAAAGTTTATATTTGTGTAAAACCATTTTAAGGATTATCATCCTTAGTATAAACTAAATACATTTTCATAATAAAAAAACTACTCATCGGAATTTAGATTTAGATTTTAGAAACATCAATATTTACAAGAGAATCGTGCACTAAATAATTTTCAGCGAAAATAGGGGGTACAGATTTGAAAAATAAAAGTTTGTATCACCACAGGACACTTCTTAAGTATTACAAAATGTATTAAGAATAATTTTAAAATAATATTATGATCCTAGGTATACTTAAAAATTCTGAAAATATAAAACATTTTCTTAAAAATTTCTTAAAACATTTTTAAGAAATATACTATTAAAGAGTGAACCGGGGGCGAGCATGCTTAAAAAATAACCATGTATATATATATATTGGCTGCGTCGCGTGACATGAGAGTATAATACCCAATTCATTATAATAATACCACAAGTACACACGAGTGTCTTTTCAAAAAGTTATATATAACCACACGCGTACAACAGTGGTTAGTAGAACGATAAAACTTCAGCTCATCCGTCCAAATTGACTTTCGTTTGTTTTTGCGATGATTAATAATCGTGACTGTTTGACAAATAGTATACACGTGCGGTGTCTTAGACCCGCTCCCGAAATTCCCGCCACTATTTAACCCCCTCCCCCCATCATAGTCGTTTTCTCAACGTTATCCCTCCGGCTTGACAAATTGTAGACGAGTATCTCAAGAGGATTTTTTTACTCAAACGCACAGTCATCGTTATTTTATATGGGAGCACCTCTTCGTTTCACCATAAAAGTTATTCAATTATCATTATATATTATAATATTATAGTCGAGTTCTCGAATATTATTATTAATATAGTATTATGCAAAAAGATCAGAGGGTATGGCGGTGAAATATTATTTTCAAACGATTGCTGTGAACAATTATTGAGAACGCCTAAACCACCTGCACGTCCTGTCTATATCGCATTATTTACATCACCCAGTCGTGCGTCGACATGCCGCGCTAGATTTCGTAGTTTTTTTTATAATTTGTTTTCATTTATAAAATAGCCAAGTAAGTAATTCAAAAATTATACGATAACGATAGGTATTAATTGTTTAACTTAACACCGACCTATATTTTAGTATTACAATAAGCGGTGTTTTGGAGAATATACGGAGGTATTCATTCATTATTTGGTAAATTAGCGTACCTATACCCTGTAAAAATAGTACAAATACGCACATACGATCGTAATACTATACTTTAATTTTAATTAAGCAAACTGTATTCTGTATTATTATTTATTATCATATCAAATTTGGTATCAATAATTATCTATAAGTTAGAACCGTGTAACAAATAACTAATATTGGTATTACCACAATATATAAGTGTACCTATTGGTATAGTTAATCATATCGTTCATGACCGAGATGTTTTAATTTTTTTTGATAAAAATGTGTTTGAGTTGCCGCCATCACACTATCACAGAGTGCCTTATAAGAATTTTCAAGATAATCATCAAATTAAATATTATATCTGACCATTGAAATAGTTATAAATAATAATAAAACTTAATTAAATAAATAAAAAAGTACAAAACTCCATAACAACAAATTTATTTTGGTAAAGTCTTCGAATTTGTGAATGTAATCCATAAGAGCTTTGTAAACAAATTGTTCACGAGCGAAACAAGCGGATTCTTGAAGGGTTGAATTTGATTAGTTGTGCGCTTATAAAATTACAATATTCATTGCATACTTGCAGATTTGCCTTAAATTCACAAATAAGCGTAGGTATATACCTAATACTTTTTTTACGAAAACTCCACTGATTATAATAATTAGAATTGAAAACGAATTATTGTTAATGAATTATTCAGTTATTATTCAGTTAATATTATTGTGCGTTCTTAAAAGGTTATAATATAATTGTATTCATAAGTTTTTTGAATATTTTATCAATGCTTAGTCTCATGAAAATTGAAAACCAATTTGACACCACAAAAACGCTATTTGTTGTTTTCATACAACTATACTTAAAATACCCTAACCCGTAGTATTATTATTATCACAACTGATTATTTAAAGTTATTGTAATTTTATTTTTCCGTGCTTATTTTGCTCATAAATTATTATTCACTGAGATATTGTTACATCCCATTTTAATAACCGTTATTCGAATATCTACACCAACGAGTGCGATTTTTATCGTAAAAAACCAACAGTCTCGCAAAATGTAATAATATTATGACAAACAAATTTAAAAATGCAATATTTCATAGTGGATACAAACTTAATACACTACTCGACATTATATAGGTAGGTAAGTACTTAAATATAGGCGCAAATATGGGGAAGGGTAATTTGGAGTCTCAAGTCCCCCAGCAAAAAAAATTAATCCTTCCTTAGAAATATTTCAGAAAGTTATGAGAATGTCTATAATTAAAATTTAGTACCTATTTAATAACATTTTTTTTAAATGCAATGCATAGATTAAATTCAATTAAATATTATATTTTAATATTAATTAATGTGTATAATGTATTTGGCGAATATTGTCTACCAATTGTATTGTGTATAACAATTTACTATAATAATACATTATAAAAAGTACTATAGTCAGAATCTTGGCTATTCATGACATACGTAAAAAAGCATTAGGTAATTGTTACTATAATTACTTTTTTATGCATTATGTACTTTTTGTTTTTAGTTCCATATTATTTTAATGAATAATATTACAATTGTATAAAACAAATTAAAATATTTACTTACTAGGTGTCCCGTCTGACGTATTCCAGGCCAAAGATTAGTATTTTTAATAATTAATATGTTTGTACCATATTTGTTCTAATTTTAATATTAGTATAGTATGTAATAATTTGCAATTCATCTACAGCCACAACTCCCAACTCTTCCAAAACTTCTACCCTCCCAGTACACATTCGTGAAATCATTGTTAAAAAACGTAGATCAAGGGCTCTTTACCAACGAACCCGCCTGCCTTCACATAAGCAAAAATACAACAAACTGGCCAACCATCAAAAAAAATTGTTAGCTAAACTTAAATCAAAATCTCTTGAAAGTTCCTAATAAATCTCTCTTCAAATGATGGTAGTCTTTGGAGAGCAACAAAAAATATATGCAAAACCAAAACTCCAAACGTTCCAATTAAAAAAAAATTGATGGCAGTTTTGCTATATCTGGCACAGACAAAGCTGAACTGTTTAAACTCCATCTGTCTGATATTTTCAAGCCACATCCTGATATATTCTCTCCTATTAACATCAATACTGTGGAAGAGTTTCTAGATTCCACGCTTCCAATAGCTTGCCCTGTCAAACACTTTACACAGAATGAAGTTAAATATGCCATTGATGAATACCCTCTCAAAAAATCCCCCGGGTTCGATCAAATCACTGCTGAAGTTGCCAGATGCCTACCAAAAAAAGCGATTATCCTCCTCACGCATTTATTTAACTCCGTTCTCAGACTCTCATATTGTCCTTCTCTCTGGAAATTCTCGATTATTATTCTTGTTCCTAAGCCTAATAAACCTCCTGACTCCATCTCCTCCTACCGACCCATTAGCCTATTACCTTTTTTCGCTAAAATCCTCGAAAGACTTATACTTAAGCGAATTCTACCGTGCTTAATTGTAAACTCCGTTCTTCCTGACTCCCAGTTTGGATTTCGATCTACCCACTCAACAATCCACCAAGCTCGTAGAGTTGTAAATGCAATTTCATATGCTTTAGAAAAAAAATTATATTGCACACCTGTCTTTCTCGATATCTCTCAGGCATTTGATAGGGTATGGCACGATGGGCTCCTATTCAAATTGAAAAAAATCCTACATCCTGTATACTTCCTGATCATTAAATCTTATCTTTCTGACAGATTCTTCAGTACTCGCTTCGGTGAAACTCTTTCCAGTATAGCCAAAATCTCGGCGGGTGTTCCTCAAGGTGGTATCCTTTCTCCTGTTCTTTATAACATTTACGCCTCAGACCAACCCACCTCCCCGAACACACTGGTCGCCGACTATGCTGACGATAAGGCTATAATCTCAGTAAATCATGACCCAGTTATTGCTTCCCACCACCTCCAAAATCACCTCTTCCTCATGGAAGAATGGTACACCAATTGGCGGTTAAAAATAAATCAATCAAAATCCGTACATTGTACATTTACACTTAGACTTATACCCTGCCCAGCAGTCTCCATCTATAGTATCTCTATTCCAAACTCACAAACAGTAAAATATCTTGGGCTAACTCTTGATCGCAGATTAACCTGGGCTCATCATACTAAATCGAAACGACTAAACCTAAACTCTCGATTACACCTACTCAAAACATAATCGTTAATCAAACCAGTCTGGACTTATGGTATACAGTTATGGGGCAATGCAAAAAAATGCAACTTAAATAAAATACAAGCCTTTCAAAATATAGCACTCAGAAAACTTTTAAATGTCCCCCCTATGTCTCAAACCTCACTATCCACTCCGTCCTAAAAATTAAAATGATACACGAAGAAGCTACAACCCACTATCAACGTTTCCACAATCGACTTGCTTCCAACAGCAACCCGTTAATTCGAAATCTCGCAGTCCCTTCTATTCCTGGAAACCCACCCAGACGTCTAAAAAGGAAATGGTGTCGTGACCTACTTGTTTATCCCCCTCCCATCTGAAATCCGTAGACAAAGCACTACCAGTTTTGTAAATTGAATAAAAAAAAAAAAAAAACAATTGATAAATGTCATTACTGGATGACTTCTCACATTAAGTATAACCTGTTATATTAATTAGTCTAATTTTAATTGTAAGTGATTAGGAATTAAGATTAATTTATATGTATACTTTTGTCACATAAGCCTATTGTGCCCCAATGGTACAGATTGTTTATTTCAAATAAAGAAAAAAAATCAGTTGCAACCATTTACATAAACAAAAAAAATTGTTTGCCCTTCAACTACCTTTAGCCTATAGAAGTTGAAAAATTAAGCTATAAATACCTCCAAATTTTAAGTATAATCTATTGATATAACTTTTATTGAAAACGGTCCAGTCGTTTTTTGAGGCTACTAACTTTAGATGAACCAACATCCAATTTTAGTTGTATAATTCGATTTCACCCATAAAAAAATGAAAAAAATACAAAATTTAGATTATAATATTATGGGCCTTCTTATACCTATCTAAGCTTACACTTTACAGGAAAATGTACGTTGCCGTGTGAACTAATTCTACCAAGATGAACAATTCATTTGTGGTGTATTAAATATAGACTTGGTACAAATCGAACGTGGTTCAAACAATAAAACAACTTTTTAAACTTTCCTGGTATCTCCAAGATCAATTTGAAATTTCCAAAAATCAGTTAAGTAGTTTTTGAGTACCTATATAATATCTATAAATATACATTCAACTCTCATATTTGTTTTAAATATGGTTTCTTTATTAGAAACCATAAACGTAAATCTTCACGATGGGCGCTTTTACTTCACCTGGCTCATCTGCTCGAGTAGCTAATGGCAAACATTTAAAACACTTATTTCTACTAATTATTTTTCCTATTACGAATAGTAAACTGGCAACCATAATATATAAAAAAGAAATTACATCGTACATTTCAAAATTCCTATTTAAGCCCCTCTCCGGGTGGACCTACCTAGTCTAGTTATGAATCTTGACCATTCTACTCACTCAAAAAAACACAAATGTTCATCAAAATCAGTCCAGCCGTTTAGAAGGAGTTCATTGACATGCAGACAAATATTTATTTATGTATATAATAAATAATTTATTATACTAGCTGATCCAGCGCACTTCATTGCCCGTAAAAATAACCGCTCTTAAAAATAATTTTAATTGTTCAACTCCTTTTGGGTGTAACTCGCTGCAGTAAGTGCAACACAGCCACCTTGGTAAGCAATGTGTGAAACTTCGATTTGATTCATGCTTGTACCTGATCTACCCAAATACCTAATGGTAGCCAATAATAAATAAATACTAATATATATATATATATAAAAATGGAGCGTGAAAATGTCGTTATACCTCATCAATTTATAACGGCAGGTCCGATTTGGCTCAAATTTTTTTTAAGATGTTCGTAATTGCCGTTAAAAAGTTTTTACGAAAGAAATTTTTAGGAAAATCCATCGGAAAAGTAGGAAATCTGGATGTAAAAAATACAACAGTGGTGCAACAGTGTATTACATATTGGTTGCTATCGGTTAATCGGGCATGTTTGTTGATTTGTATTATTATTTTTTGTCAATATATATATATATATATATAAATGAATGTTTGTGTATAGAATAGACTTCTGGAAAGAAAGCAGGCTATTTTAAAAATGGTTTTTTTTTATTCATCTGATATTAGTACGATTAGGTTAGGTTAGGATTTTGTATTAATTGATTATATTAATCCACCTTAGGTGGAATACGACAAACTTGGTATAACTTTGATACTTTAGAGTTAAATCATACACTAACGTACATACAGCACGGGATCCGCGATCTACCGCAGATAGATTGCCTACCTGATAATATACTGCAGCGAAGCAGAATTTTTATTCCGGGAAATGGAAAAGTTAAAATACATTTTGAACACCATACACCGAATATTAAATTACGAATTGAACAAAGTTGGAGTCATATAGAGTTGGTACATTTAACGAGCAACGAAGTGCACGGTAACAGCTATTTCTACTAATTATTTATCCTATAACCAATAGCAACCATTTATAATCAAAAATGTCCTTCGTAAATCGGAAAAATCCCCGGTTGAGCTGCTACCCGGGTTGGGCCTACCGGATCCAATTGTGAATCTAAGCCATTCAAGAACACACTCAAATACACACGAAAAATATCATCAAAATCGGTAGTTTAGAACCATAGCTGTTTGGATGAGTTTGAATACCTACACACGGGAAGAAATATTTAAGTATAGTGATCGTATGGAGATATATTTAAACCATTTTCACTTAATATGATAATAATAGATGATTGTATAGATGATTTAACTAAAACCCACTAGGTAACCATACAATTTGAAACGTTATTTGCGACCACGAATTATACACACACACACATACATATCATATAAAGACGTAATTAATAATAAGTGAGTGCCGAGATGGCAAGATGTAATCTTAACTCTGTTAATAACCATGGACGAATAACTGCATGGCAATATATTACCCTCGACGAATTTACTTCAAACACTCAACATTATAATATTATGGTACGAATACTTTTGGGGTGGGCATATAATACGCGTCAGAGTATAAGGTTTCTTCCAAAAACTAAATATGTTACCGAATTTTGATATAATAAATCGCGCATAAAACTTGAATATTATTATGTAATACTGCAGTGTGTATATTATATATATTTGACTTTGTGAGAAAATATAATGGGACTTCTTGAGTATACTACGGTGTTAATTTATGATTGCACACGGCATACCACAGGAGCCGAGACAAACTTTTCACCGCATTCAGCGTCGTAGTGAGCAACTCATAAATATAGTAATTTCGAAACTAAATAAAAAAAAATTCCAAATTTCCATACTTTCAGTTGTAGTATTGTGGTACTACGCAGACTATAAAACGTATTGCGTGTACCTACTACCTACTATTTCGCAGCTATAATGAATATCTTACCATCCTTCAATATCAATTCTCCCAAATATTATACTATAGGTATATTATCTTTTATCAATAGGACTCAAACTTAAATGCCCTAAAAATAATATGTTACATACCATGTTAATATAATATTATTCTTTAGAGAATAATTTAGATTATTTCACATTTACAATATATTCATAAATCATAGTTGTACTATAAACCAGATATGAACTTAGAAGTATAAATTCCTTAAATATCTTTATATTTAACTTCCTCAAGTTTTAGTTAAATATCGTATTGATATTAAATAGGAATCAAAAAAAATCATAAAATCATAGTATCACTATACAGTAAATATACACGAAAAACATTTGATACAGTCTGTGTCGTAGCCAGTGGGGTGCTGAGGGTTGGCTGTGGCCCTTCACACATGATTTTAAGAAATCATTTTTATGGACTGTAAAATTTAATACAAATATAAATTTGTGTAGCCGTACAAGAACTGATACCTAAAATAAAACATCGGTATCAGTATGCTAAACTTATGGGAAACGCTAGTTCAAACTAACTCTGTGTAAACGCATACCTCCCCTACCCTCCTCCGAGGATTTAGGTACCTAAGTTGTTTTTATGATTATGTCATATACATTCTTAAGTTGGTAGTATATACTGTATACGATATACCTGAGCGGGCTGGGAACGAACAATATTTTACATATGTTTAATATGTAACGGTTGAGTATCTATAACTTCTTAAGTTTTGTTGTAGTAGTCATCGCAATCTCACTGGAGTTTTATAATAATAATTGCTATAACTTATAAAGTCCAAACCGAATTAACATGGACGGCGATGAAGGAATGGAAGAAATAAATTAAATATTAGATATTAGGTTGATAGCGTTATCGTTATCGTTATCGTTGTTCGTAATATGTGCTACGTGATGGTCAGCAAAGTCCTAGTAAATATATTATGTGTGTGTGAATGTGTGTATGAACATAATGATGATACCTATACCATATAGGTACGTCAGGGACATGATTGGATGTGTGTGTTGTCGGGAAAGTGGAAAGGCGGCGGGTGTGAATGCATAATGCAATAGGAGCGAGACGTGTACACATAATGTAACCGGCGGAAAGTATAAATTCCCGTCTGGCGAACAAGAAGTTTTCATATTTCTTCGGGTTACGTTGACACGTACGCCTGCACACGCACACGAATAAACACGTACGCATACACACACGCACACATACAATAACAACGAGAGTGTGGACGAGAAAAATAAATAAATGAAAAACGAAAAACCGAGCAGGTGAGCCACAACAAAGCCCCGACGCGTTATTATATTCGTTTCGGGAAATTCGGTTTTCGGCTCAAAAGACACGCATTATGCCGAGATTTGTAGCTACACCTACCTCTTTATAAAGGCACTCCAACCCTATCCAAACAGACTTTTTTTTTTGCGCAAACACGGTTTTATCGTTAGTCCGAGAAAAAATAATAAGTAACCAAAGCAAACGGCGCGTAAACAACGAACAGTTTTGTTTTTTTTTTTACTCTCACGTGGGTACACCGCCGTATGCTAACAAAAATAATCCATTTAAGAGGCAAATGTCAGGTGCGCGTACAAAATTCGCGGTTGAATACCTACACACATAATAAGATATTATTATAATTTATATTTATTTTCTCTCATTCGAACCGCTGATTCCGGCTCCGTCAATAATTCGAAAGGTATATGACACAGCTACAGCTTGAAAATCAAATGTTATAAAAGTTTATTGAAACACCCAAGACTGCGGGTAGGTTTCCTACGTTAAAAATATTAAAAACATGGTAAGCCTCCAGTGTGCTAATTTTTAGAATACCTTAGGCTCATAATTATAAACGTTTCATGGTTGATATTTTTTTTAACAATATATACGTTTTTGTATTACAATGTAATATAACATTATTGCAATCGTATACTATCATTAAACAATATGACCTACCCTTGACCGAAGAAAGATAAATTATAAATCCGATTGCGATCTTCCTTACTATTAAACAAAATGCAAATACAGACATGATAATATTTTCCAACTAAATTAACCTAACCGAATACCAACGTCGTATATAAATTAGCGATGATCAAATATCTTTATTTACCAATTATTTATCATAATATACAAACAGAGAAACTTAAACAAAACAAAATTATGATATTATGTTCATATTTTTGTCGGTAACGATCAATTAAAACGAATAATTAGTTTTTGCTGAGTGTGGTTCTTTAATAATAACAGAAATACAAATAAAACTATATGAAATTACACTTTGGTCTGAATACCTAACAAATATTATACTTTTCTAAAGGCAATGTACACAATTTTCAATTTTCAATCAGTAATATTAATGACTTATAGCAGTTTATGTACATACTCATTACTCAATAACATTAAATATCAGATATTTGGAAATATGTTATCAAAACCATTTAATTTCCAATTCTCTATTTTATTTATTGAAATCAAATAATACATTATTGTATTATTGTATTATTTGATTTCAAGTTCCAAATAAAAATACTCTTTTCTAAGTTATTTTCAATTTTTACCAACAAAAAACTGTTTGATCGTATAAATAATGTAAAATAATTTATATGTATATTATTATGCTCCCAATTAATATATTTTAACTTGAAGTAACAAATTATAGAAGTTGTTAAATCTGTTATGTTATATTTATTATTTTATATACTTGAATATACAATTTATTAGTTTGATTTTTTTTAAACATGTCAATTAATATCAATTACCAATCTATTTAATTAATAATAATAATTTGTAATATAAGTAGGTAATTAAATAGTTAAATATTATGCAAGTCCATAAAATGTTTGTTAACAACGGTTTGAATTAACTGATGTAGTCTATAAATTATAATTAAAGAAATCTGATATTTAAATTGTTAACATTCACACGCAATGAATAATAATAGCGTTGAGTGTTATTACGATGTCCAATAATAAGGTCAACCAGTTGAATAAGAAATAATTCTATTAAAATAAATAAATATTATATTATTTTTTAAATAAGTCATTAAATTTTTTTTTGAATCACCTATACTTAGCTCTTCAATACTTAAATGTTTATTTTGTACTACATAAGCTTTGTCTTTAATATTAAAGATTTTAATATGTCACATTAGCTTAATATCATTACGATACCTACATGAAAGCTAAACAAACAATGTACACAATAACCTCAAAAATATATAGACACCTAACTGATGAGAAAAACCAATATCCAGCAAAGCCAACCCCTTCGTTACAGCCAAACCCGTAACACGGTAAGTATCCACAAGATATTTGACATGTATTATATTATATTAAGTATTTGTTATAATATATTATATAAACGATGCATATAAACGATAGATTTTATTTTAAAACTATTAGGAAAATGAAACTTGTGTGAAAGTTGATTTGTTTTTCATACTTAAAATATAAATATACTATCGATTCAGCATAATATAAATTAATATAAATACATAATATTATAGAAAATAATAAAATAATAGTTCCACGAGAAACACATAAGTAAAATCATTTAATTTTGATTTTAAAAACAATGCATTGACAATTAAATATTATCTAGATATAATACAACAATTATTTAATGTTGAAAGTAGTCATTGACATAGGAGGAAAATTACTTCTCAATTGCATAGTATCATATAGAAATACTATGAATATTAAATAGTGAATAATTGACAATGTTACTAGAATATTACAATCACTAAAATTAATTGACCACATGCTGCAGCCCCGCACTACTAAATATCAATTTAATAGTTTTCTTTAATCTCCACAGAGTTAACTAAAACAGGACGGCGAGGTTATTGATAATATTATAATGGTGGATATTTTCGACCGCTAGGGGTTATCAAAATCCGTATAATGAAACTTTACCTGTACTTTGGCGGAAAACGGAAACAATAATTTATCTTGTTTGCATTAAGTAACCGTTCTAGCTCATCCGCTCACAAAAGGACTATATTATTATTAGGTATTATGGAAGTGGATTTATTATCATTATTGTCATTGTTATAATATAAAATATATTGTTTATATGCGAAAATGGTAATTAGATAAGTTATTTTTTTGAATCACATTAAACTATTATTCCTTCTTCCTAAAAAAAAACACATAACTGATTATAATTTATTCTGCAAGTACCTATATATTTAAAAAATATTGTAAAGTTTAAATAAATAAAAAAACAAAATTATATGAAACTAATTTTAATATTACACAAATTATTGCTCGTACAGTGCTTACGAATAATAACGAGATAAGAGAATCAATATAGTGTAAAATCAAACTAAGTATACTGCAGGACATTATCTGCTTTCTATATAAAACTCAAAAACGTCATAAAATGATATAAAGATTATATTGATGAAATGTAATACTTTAGTCATAGTTATCAACAATTTTCAAGTTATTTAATTACCAGCTGTATGAGAATTCATCAAATTATTTCGGATAACAATGTCAAACTGCAAGACAACTGCAGTTTATTTATACGATACATTTTCGGTAATATACGTCCCGACGTGAAATGAATAAAAATAAAACCCTTATGAGCAAACTGTTTCACATTCGTTATTACAGAAGTGATCATCTCAAACAACTCACGTACCCATGTGGAGTGGTTTATTTGATTAAACTAACGAGTGTATCAAAATGCTTAAGTATTAAATTACGGCTGTGCCGGTACAACGAAAAATTTACAAATGATACAGCACGTGTTTGTAACTTATATGAACAACAACTAACAATTTTAATTAATTTTAAGACTGCGTGTTAATCACAGGAAAGTGTTGTAAATGTTTTGATGATTATTATTATTGTCAAAGCATAATTTTTTTAGTTAAGTAGGTACCTACGTCGAATACTTAAATGTTTGTTAACTATAACACAAACTTTTTATAGGTTATAAGTACTCAGTCACAATATTTTAATACTATGAAATATGAACACTGCAGTAGTTTCAGGCGTATAATTTCATAAAATAGTGTATATTATTATATTATAATAACATTGCACACACTGCACTACTAGCTGCACTTATAGCGTATAAGTGTTTACCAGCGTTTAATAGTGTTTTTTTATGTGTATAATAATTATATAAGGTACCTACCTACCTACCTACCTATTATATTATAAGGTGTTAAAAAACAAACTAGTAAAAGCGTCTCTCGTTTCACAATATTAATAAGTAAATAGTAATCAAATATAACAGTAGTGTTTTATATATTCTCACACGTTTTGTACACATTGGAATAGCATTAAAAATATTCATTTTTCATACGCGTTAAATCGTTTTTATGATTTTTTTTGTTTCAAACGAATCGAATAGTTTTAATCGTAAAGTGTGAAATATGTACACTGTATTATATATTAACAAGGTCAATTCGTCCCGAAAAAAAAAACGAAAATCGTAAATGAATTATCGGTGGTTATTTTAAAACAATGGAATTGACATAATATCTTGAAATTTGTCAACTCGAATAAATATAATACTATAGAAACCCTTAAACGATTTTCGTATTATAGCTATTACCCGCGCAATGTTATTTTAGTTTTGTTATCTAGAACATAAAAGTAATAATGTAAAACTTCGACAAATCTAACTTTTATTATAAGTAATTCCTATATGTATACGCGATATGCTTTTTGCAGTCCTTATTAATAATATTTTTTATATCATAATATAATTTTGATTTTTTTTTTTTACTGCACAACTAATTTTATTCAGTTTATTTTGTTTTATAAATAAAGACATTACCTACACGTAATACATTTTTAATAGAGTATATCGAGGTCGATAATATTACATTTTAATATTATTCAGTGAAATCTTGCCCACTTTACCTTTGCTGAGAACACTGAGCATACTGCCTGAAAAAAAATGGATAGTTCCGTAGAAATTGTAGCCACATATAATAAGTATTCAGTTATCCCCGAACTCGTTTATTTATTAGTTATCAGTTATTTCAATCGATCGATTACGTCTTACACGTCGAGTTCGAAATAATAATATCACAATACCGTACAATAATCGCACGACGGACCGAAAAATAATAATAATTATACTGCTTTTATATACTGCAGAACGCGTTGTTCGACTGTATGCACCTTAACTTAACACACGTAATAATATTCTCGTGTGTCTTCTAAACGCGCACGCAACATTGATCATTATATAGGTATTACCTACACACTTGTACAGAACGATTTACTTTGCGCGTGTCGCAGCTCGGACGGAAACTCTATGTACACATGTGGGACGTTATAAAAAATAAAAAAAAAGAACACACAATGTTTATGCACACGGCTTGAAAAAATGATTAAACTTTATACGTGTTAAAAAAAAAAAAAAACTTGTAGTGTGAAATAAACAAATAAAACGAGCCCGAGTCTCTAGTAAAAAGTTTACGGAATTAATCATTTATTATTTGTAAACGTATTAATATAGCGTTGTTTAAAAAAAAAATAATAATAACTGTCCGTTCTGTTCCTGAAACGGTAAATTGTATGAACACGACGATTTCCGTTTATCTTTTGTCTTTTCTGATAGTATATACTAGCATTATAAGAACAACAAAAATTTTCTGTGTGGCGGTATTGGCCACAAGTCGATATTATGTACAAAATGTCAAATCGCCAATCATCTGTAAGTGCAGCACAATAATAATCGTATGTTATATAGTTACTAGCATAATATCAATATGATTTAAGAGGACGCCTCGCCCTCATATGTTGTCTCCGTCTTACAATTAGCGCGTAACATAGCAAATTGTACAATCATCAAAACACGTGTAGCTCCCTTAGTTTAAAAATTAAAGGGAATTGACTTCTAATAAAATTTAAAAGTAAGATTCTTATCTAGCCAATGTCATGAGTTTTTTTATTATATTTTAATTTTAAAGCGAGTTATGAGTATTTTAAAATTGTAAATTGTTTGTACATCTTAAAATAGGTACTCACAATTCGCTTTAAAATTGAAATATTATAAAAAGCCCACGAGACTGCCTAAAATCTATTATCTAGGCCCTAGATAATAATCTCACCTTTATATTTTATAAGAGTTCAATTGACTCTAACTTTTAAACTAACGGAGCTACACGTGTTCTGCTGAGCGTACAATTTGCTATGTTATGCACTTGTAAGACAGAGACAACATAATATGCGAGTGAGGCGTCCTCTTAATGTACGGTGCGTCCCAAGTTTTCGATACAAACTGTGACTGTAATGGGGTCTCGTGTCGATGAATGGAATTTAAAACCTTATGTTTACATTTTTTGAACGCGAATTATTTCAAAGACATAATATTATGGATGTTATAATCTCGTTTAGGATTAAACATATTATTGCGATATTAAAATATAATATTATACTGCATCGTGAGAATTCCCTTCTCCGAAACTCTCGTTTTGATAAAATTATGTCACACGGCGATTATCGTGAGATTTTCTAACGACAGATTTTTTTGAGGGAATTTCCTTGATTAAAATGATAAATAATTTACGAACTTATCATTATAGTAATATTATATAGGTAGATATGCCAAAATCGCACTTAAAAAACTCATAAAATATGTTTTTGATTCTACATTCAGGCACGAGATCATTCTTAAAATGTATATAAAATACCATAAATGCCATTTGTATCCAGAAAATAGTGATTATATTAGGGTTTTTTCCTTGCGGGTATCAAATAAAACAAGTTCACAAATTATATTAGAAAAAAATCCCAACATTTTCTGTGAACAATTCCATTTTGTTTCCAACCCGACTTCCAAAAAAAAAAAAAACCATCCCCACAGACAGCTATAATTTAATGTCCATTTTGTTCCCCATCACTCCTCGCTGCAAATATGACCACTGCGATCTTTCATCTCCCGTGACGTACAATATCGTTCGTACTGATCATAGAAGGTATTTGCCCAGACAACGTCATGCATTGTACATTAGTTTTATTAACTACTATATATAGCAATATATTTATTATGTCTTAAAATAGAAGCGATTATGATTTGTTGCGTAAATGTGATTTACATATTATTGTACTCGCTGTAAAAAATACAAACATTTAATGAGAAAATGAGAATGTGTAATAATAATATGCTGTTTCATATAATATTATAAAATTACCATTACTTTTAGGTAAACTCTGGTTCGGACACTTCGGTTTAAGATAATTTTGTTTTGTAATTAAATTGAACTCTACTACACCAATCAAAAATTAATTGGGTGCTTTGAATTTAATAATATTATGATTTCAAATACCAATCAACAAAACTATACACCCAATATATTAGTATGTATTATAATATATTATTGTACGGAAATGGTTGAACAAGTACTACGACTTAAAGTGTCAAATAATTAAAATTAGAACAAAGCTTAAAAAACTAGATTGCAATGCCATTGCATTATTTTATTATACAAAGAATACAGCTTAAAAATAAAGGCAAACGATTTCTATGAAGGAAAAATATATATAAGTGTAATAAATCCATAAAAAATGTAATATTTTGTTTTTTCAAACATTTCTATATAGTCATAAAAAATAACATGTTTAAGAGTAAATACGTATAAGCCAATTCAGATAATTGTTTGCGTGTTTAACTGAGTAAAAAAGGTTTATACAAATTATATTAAACAATTTAATCGGGCCTAACATTTAATATTATTACCTACGTCACATAACTTATAAGTTACGTATATTATTATGGTTTTGCTCACCGAATCGTCGTCGTAAAGTGAAGTTTAAAATAATATTATAATAAACCTGTCTAATATTATAATATCATGAAGTAGTCTTACACACACACACACACACACACACGAACATATACGAGATCAACATATTATAGTATACCTAACACGATATTATAAAGATTCGTAAACATGGTATAAATTGCAATTTAAAAATTAAAAAAAAATCGCAAAAACATTATTTTTGGTTATATAGATACAGTTCAGTTGTCACGATTATCGATTGTTAGGTATAGATATTAGATGGTTAATGGTTATTATCGAATGGGTATAAATGGACCGGTGACATCGGTTCCAACTGCATATATCTCTGTCTGCACAATATTATATTATATTATAATTAAACGCCAATGACCAAGTCATTATCAGCGGGCCCCGAACAATAACCGTTGCATGCTTAGCACTCAAATAATAGCTAGGTAGGTAAGTATATGGAAATGTATATCGATCGTCCAGGTCGTGTTTACTTATTCTCTAGCAAACACTATAAACTCTCTATATCTGATTATTCAAAAGCATATCCAATATACATGATGTGTATGTACCAGCTATAGTGTTGTGCTGAATATTATACATTTTCGCCTATTGGTTATTATTATTATTATTAGTGTCGGAGAGAAAATTAAGCGTCATAAATGGCGTTAGCCGATTCCATCATTACCTACGTACAATATGATAAAAATGAAAAAAAAATTACAAAGTTACCAACTCCGTACGTTTTTATTTCACCATAATATCGCATATTAAATAATACATTTTTGATTATTTTATTAGGTGTCAATACATATCTTTTTTTTTAATCATTCATAATATTGTGGCATAATAATAGTTGTAAACCACTATTGTGAACGAATAGTATGCGATCAATAGTAGGTAATGATTTTGTTATTCTGCGTCATTATTTTTTTCCGTCAAACCAGAAAATAATATAATACGCAAAATACATGCATGTTTCTTTTGATCATTATACGCATACAGGGTGAGCCACCTTTTCTTTTATTTTACATTCTCTTTCTAAACCTTAGAATCCCAATTTGAATAATTTTTAAAAAAAGAAAATTTCAACTAGTAAGTATATATAAATAAAATTGCTTCGACGAAAAATGCATAGAATAATATCCTGTTTTTTCTATTACCATGTGAAATAAGCTATAAAGTTTAACCTACTTTCAACAGCATAAATAGTTAAAATAGTCCAATACCTATATCTATACAAATAGCAGTTATAAACAAAGTTTATCTTTCAATTTATTAAGCATAAGATTATTATTGCTTTATTCAGAAAATGTTTGTGTACAGCAAACTTTGTAGTTTTTAGTACAAACTTCTCAACGAAAAAATAAACCCAAGTTTATATAACTAATAATGAGTAGCATTGACGACTTGATGAGTTACTTACAGAGTATATTATACAGTAAAATTTAACCACTTAAAAAGTTAGGCAGTTTGTTATATGATAAGTAGGAAATGATTATTAATTTACATTAAGGGACTAAAAATATTTTTTCGTTGTAAAATATATAATTTATTTTTTCTTGTTCCTAATAGATTTCGATAAAATAATAAAATAACGTAAGTAAATTATAAAACATAATTTATTTGTTAGTTACTGAAAATATTTTCGTTAATACAAAGTAGTTGGTTGACTGATAAGAAAGCATATATTATAATAAGTGCGGTATTCTTTCATAATAGTTTAAAATAATAATATAATGTTAAAACTAATTTAAACAAACGAAAATCATTATTCATTTATAACATTGGTTTCTAGAGTAAAGTAGGTACTGAAGAAAAATTATTTAACGTTGTTAATAAATTAATTGCTAGATTTTATCATTTAATGTCCAATAAATTTAGCTCAGGACACAGGATAATATACATAATGCAATTTCGCTGACGATCCTATAAAGTTACGAGGAGAGGACAAAAATAATTTTTTATGGTGGTAGGTACCGATTCTGAAAGGTAATACTTAAATTGAGTACAAAAATAAATATAGGTCTATAAGCAATTGCCCATTAAAAAGTAAATAAAATAAAATCAGCCAAGTTTCCCACCCCTCCCCTCACCAAAAATCCACCCACTCGGCACGCCTCTACATTTGTGGCAATATAGGAACGCCTCGCTAGTTTTAAAACACTACATTTTTAGTAGGGATCACGTCTACACTATTTCACGATTAAAGATTAATTTATTTTAATGTATACTGTTAAGTGTTTTTGGAGATTGTGATCTTCAATATATTTGCATACTATCACACATCTGACGCCACCATACATATTTAGGATTTTCAAACTTTTCTAACATACTGCACATATATAATACGCTGAGCACGGTTTATATAGGATATATTGCGCATGTCCAACTTTGTATTTAAAAATTACTAAATTCAATAATAGATTTTAAATGATGATATTATTTATAGGTACTTTCAAAATGTCCAAGTTAGTAAATTTATAGGCAAGTACCCATAGCATTAATAAATTGTAAATCATCTTCCATTGTATTTTAAACTAAAATAATTAAAAATTATTACAATATTAGAGAAGTTTAATTTTTAGATTAAAGCCCTCGTTCTTATATTCAGCTTTCTTAAATACATTTCATCAACTCTCTGCTATTTATCAGATGGATGACCGACCATTTGTCAATTAAAAAATATGTATAAATTAAACTAGGTCATATTAAAATTGAAGTGCATATTTTGTAATACCTTTAAAATTACTGTCAAGTATGATACTATACTATACAATGGTACACATACATAGTTTCGTAATCCTCTCAGGTCGTCTAAGAGTAACTTGTCGGTTTTCGACAGCTGTCTTTTTCTTTCATACCATCCCTGTTATTTTGACGTCGAAGAAGTTTTTTTATTATAAGGCTGCAAAATATGCGTAGGTAGACCATAATTTGAAAACAGCTGTTACAGATGCACTTGAGTTGTAATATTATGTATATCTACTTAAGTTTCATAGAAAATAAAAATAAATATACTTGAACTGTAGCGTTTCGGAAAACATAAACCATAGATGTTCGGCAAATTAAAAATTTAAATTCATATTGACATCAAGTTAATTAAATTTTGATTGTTTTTTCAAAGGGTATTTTTTTTTACCAGATAATTTATTCCACCACGGATATTTTTATTAAATTTTAATCAACCGACCACGAGTGACATAAATTGTTATTAAATTATTGATATTGTTTATAGAGTTCTTTACATGCACAATTTATTGTACTCGTTGTCATTATATTTTAGTATTTTATAATTTTACTTAATTTACTGAATTTTAAAAAAACTTCCTACGTATTCATCAACACATAACTAATGGTATTAAACACAAATTATTTTAATATAATTATCTATGACGTCATTATACCAAATTGCATCTCACGAAAATAAATATACAACGATGTACAAGCTTTCTACATGATTTGTCCAACCACAGAAAATGTTTGTTCCAATATCCTGTTTATCTGGACTTTATTAATTCACTTTTAATATAATGTTTGATATTTGTAAAACAAAGTTCCTAACGAAAATATTCTGCTTTACGAAATTCGTAAGATTTCATAATCGAACCTTGTCTCACGTTTCCCGCGGGGACACTTATCTGACTAGGTGGTCACGTTATTGTATAGGTAATGCACAAATATGCGTTTCAAATACATATTTTTCAAAAATCTATCGGTAAAATTCGAGTCTGTTAGATTAAAGTTTAAAAAAAATACCACTCTGTACAGGATACCGGCACGAATTCGACAACGGACTTCGTGTGGCCGTTGTCAACTCACCATTGCGGCGCAGGAGACTTCGACACTAAAGGACGTTCTCAGACTGCTGACGGTGATGCGTGGTACCCGCGGGTGGTGTCATCCTACGGGATCACCGAGAGGATCAACTGGTCACGACATCTGAAAGTGGACGCTGACCACCGATCACGACAGACGCCGGCCACCGCCGTCTGGTGGACGCGACCGGTGCAGTCGGCGGGACACGACTATTACGGGAGCGAGGACGTGGACGCGGCGTTTCTGCGGCGGAAACCTGTTTCGTTCGTGATATTCGGCAAGCCCGGTCTGGCTGACGACAGGCTGGCCACTATGCTGTCCACGTACTGGGGATGCATCCACGTGTCCGCGGCCACCGGGCTGCTGGCCGCCAGCCACCGGCCGGACGACCTGACCGGTTTGGCGTTGCGACGTGGCGAAGCGGTAAATGCCGCGGGTACCGCCTCACTACTCATTGGCCTTTTGGGTATCGGAGGTACTGAAGTACAGGAACGGGGTTACGTGCTTACCGGATTGCCCAGGTATATCTGCAATCATTTATCTAAAAGCACCCAAGTCCTTTAACATCTAATAGGTATCTGATCCATTTAAAAAAAATGATGGTCAAACGATCACAAAGTTAGCAATAAATACCACGGTGACCTAAATTCACGACCTTTAGGCTACGTTTGATCAAGTCATTTTCGAAGTGTAGAAGTATATTGCAAAACATTGCTTCCCTAAAATATTTTAGAGTACTATTATATTATATAATAGTATTACTATATTATGTTGGTAGGTACTAACTTGATGATTTTTTTTTGTTTTTGTCTTACAACAGACACGATCCGGAACTGAGTGCGTGTGAGCAAATGGGTGCGGTTTTCACTACGAATCCACCTGACGTATTAATTTATATGAGTTGTCGGAACCAGGATTTAAGCCAGATACACAATGGACTGACTTTAGAATCCTTGGAACAAGATCATCTCACGCAAACGCTACACCTGAATGACGTGGAGTACAACCAGAGACGAGTACATTGGTACAATAAGTCATTTATAAACAAGAAGATGATTGGACTGGATGTGAAGGATTACGAAAATTATTCGCTGGAGATAATCGACGAAATAGTCAAGCAGTTCGATCCAGCACGCGTGATAACCTTGGATGGCAGAAAACCCGTGGAAGAATTGATGGAAACGATTAAAGCGAAATTAATGACGATGTCACTGCAATACACAGTATTACCGAAAATCGTGAAGTTCCAGGATAAATTAGTTTCGTCCGAAGACTACGTGTATGACGGTTTCGAGTTATTCGAATCGGAATCGACCGAAGCGGAAGCTGTGGCCAGCAGTGATGAGGAGCGAGCAAGCGATACGATGACCCAATTACGCGACGAACATTTACAACGTATCAATGATCGTAACGAGCAAATACGTGTAACGTCTGAATTCGGTCGTCTGTGCCCCGTGAACTATTTCAACGGTCGATTCATAATGGGTAGTGACCGTCATTGTATGAAGTTTATGGGAAAATCATACTACTTTGCCGGACCCGACGAAATGCAATCGTTCGGTAAATTCCCAAAACAATTTTTGCAAATCCCAGAATGCCGAATACCGATTAGAGCCATGTTCTACGGTCCACAGACATTGACGAATCCGGCTGCAAAGGCTGTACGTAAGTTCTTTGGTTATAACCTGATAGACGTTGGACACTTAACACAGATACACGAAAAAGACACAAGACACGCGTATTCGACTGCGATCGTCGGTTCTATACTTAAAACCGCACGAGAGATCATAAGACCGAAAGAAATTCGACCTAATGACATCAACACTATGCGAATCGCAATTGCTGATTGGACACGTTTACGGTTTGATTTTACCGTTCAATCTGATTTAAAAGGCATGGAAGACGAAGGAAGTGAACATGAAATGTATGAAGATTTTTCACATCTAAGTAACTATATTTTATGCCCTTGTAGAAAACTTCCTTAAAGAAATCAATAGAAACTGCACATCGGTATTTTTTATAACATAACTGAATTATGCCTATAAGCACAATTTTTTTTTTATAAACATTTAAAGTTCATATTTTGATAAAATCTATCAAATTTAAAATTTAAAAATGATTTTGTAGTTAAAAATTTATAAAATGTTCAACTTTTATAGCTAGGAATTAAAAATTTAAAACAAAGTTCTGCATAAATTATTTTATTCGTAATAATATCATAAAATATACTTAGTAATATTATAGGCTGACCGACCGTCTTCACTCAGAATTGGTTTTTCCTATACAATGATATTATTAAATTATTATTATTAAATTGGATTCAAATTGAATACCAACCATTACAGCTTATAACCTACTGTACAACAGAGTGACATCCACATGTCCACCTATTTTATTTATTGGGAGTAGGAATAAAGGCTATTAGCTTAATTGATCGAAATCATTTCATTTTTAACACTAATTAATATAGATGGGTACGTAAAAATAAATAGTTGATTAATTAAATTATGAATCATTCCAGAAAAACAAGACGTGAACGAATTTTTCAAAAAGAGGCAATTAATGCGACTAAAAAACTACTTTGAATCGTATGACATAGATTTTTTAGATGATTTATATGAATGCATTCGTGTTTACGATGCACCAGAAAGCCTGACAAAATATTTCCAAAATATGTCAAAAAAAAATAGAAAGATTTTTAGGTCCAGCTTCATTAACACAAAAAAAAATATTCAACCTGATTTAATAAATGTTGTTGTTGATACTGTACGAATAAAAAACCAGCAAAACATAAATTGGATTATAGTTAACGCACCATTAGATTTTGTATTGGTGAAAAAATTAATCGACGAAGGCCTTAATCCAATCCAAATGGTATTTTTTCATGACTCTGATCCAATGCACAACGTATTACTATTGAATGACGAGATATCCAATAACTATCGAAATAACTATGAGAAGATTTTAGAAAATGTGCAAAATGGTAAGAGATATGGAACAGCAATTGAAAGAATAAAATATCCAGAATTTGTCAAAAAAACTGAAAACCCGTTAGATATTCCTATAACAGAAGAAGAGTTTTTTGAAGACGAAATTGAAACTGCCGAATATGAGGAAAACGTGGTGTTTAACGTTAATTACATAAGTCACGATCATTTAATGGAAATAATCGTTCCAGAAATATCTGAGCGATTAAATCAATATACAGAAAATCTTCTCGTAGAATGGCAAACTCTAAAACACCACATTTCTAAAGAAACAGACCAGACCATGAATTTTAATATTATAGTATGTAAACCCAACTCTACGACAAATTTGCTGAGATTATTAATCGAAGACACTTTATACTATATAAAGAAGTAAAATAATAATTATAATTTCTAAATGATTTTTCTTAAAATGTCCATCGTCTAAATTATATTACTATTTGTTTAGGTTTCGGACGGACAATGTATACGACGTATCCACATCAGATATCGAGGACGCTGTACCCACTAGAGGAAAGTATGATGGCGATACTTCCATTTATTGCCCCGTTAGGTTTGCAAAAGGTAAACTCTCTATTGGATCTAAAAATCACATGGCAGTTTATCATAATAGGTATTATTACATGAGCTCATCCAACGATCTCAATGATTTTATTTCCAATCCTAATAAATATACATTGTTTACTAGTATCCCAAAAATGTATCCTAAACCCAAGGTATCTTTACTTTTTTCATTTGGTCTCAGGTCAGTAGATTTTATCAACGAAATATTAGATACATTTAATTTGAACCTTGTAGACTCGTATAAAGTTTTTATACAAAATGTTTTACCAAAAAATATGCCAATGGTGGGTAAAATGTATGAGGAACCGACGCTTAGGGAAATTTTGGATAAATATTTTATTCCTGAAAATCAAAAGGATAATATTAACAGTCTGAGAAAGTATATGGATAGAGAAAGTGTTTACTTAAAAGACGAGGACTGGTTCAAAATGAATTCGATATTTTTTCAAGCTAATGAAGGAATATGCTATACAAATTACCCTAAAAATTTGACGGAATTGAAGTATTTAAAAGAAAATAAAATAAATCCTGATATTATTATTGAAGTAAATCCTGAAACAAACGTTGCAAAAGAACACGCCACCGCATCAGTCATTCAAAATTGGTTAACTTACCAATATAAATTGATCGACAAGATCATTGCGCGGGATAATGAGACAAGGCGAGATTCTGTTAATAACAGATCGATATTCTTTCAACAAAAACTATCGGAATTAGTCAAACAAAAAGAAATCGACAGACTTAAAATTCGTTTAGAGCGTATAATCAAAATGATTGCCGTGGAAACAACGATAGATGGACCGAACGAGGTGAAATACATATGTGACAAGCAGAATCAACAATTGGATAAGTCTTTCCGCAAGTCTGTATTGACCCCAACAACGAATTTATTGACCAGATACTCTGAACTCACATTGAAACAGAAAAAAATCATCATTGACCGCGGATTGGACGTCAACGATTTCATCGATTTGGACGATTTTGTGACATTGGACGAAATCGACGAGATGGTCAACAACAAATTCCCCGACGACAAATACATAATATCCCAATGTTTTTTGGATGGCTTTGCATTCCCGTCGAACGACATGATCGATCAATACCTGGACGTGGAGAAGAGTGCACTGGCGGATATGCGAGAATTTGCCAAAAAGTCCAACATCCCGTGGATAACAGTGCCGGGTCCGGACTCCCAGTCGGCCGCGATGAGCAAAATCACCGAGATTTTGGGGACGAACACCGACACACCTTTCGAGTCGACGTACGAAGTGAATCTGGAGACCGCTGAGGACATGTTGCGTGCCGGCGAAGTGCACCTGAGCCAGTTTGGCCGGTGGTGCCCGGTGCAGGCGGTCCGGGAGGGTTCAGCCGACCCAAGCATCAGACAGTTCTGTCCAGACTTAGCGGACGGCCACGTCCACCCAGTTGTTCACCGCAAGTATGTGTATTACGTGGCCGGTGGCCCAGAGAACAGGGACGATTTCTCACGGCAGCCTCTGAAATACGTGCTTAGACAGTCCGAGATTCCACCGTCGCCATCGAGTTTCCCACTTAAGATTGCGGTGGTCGGGCCACCCGGAAGCGGGAAATCGCGTTGCGCTCAAGAACTGTGCTTCCGGTTCGGGCTGCAGCTGATCCGAATCGAGGACGCCATCACCACGTACCTGACGGAGTACCAGTGGACGGACGTTGCGAAAACGGCCATAGGTACGCTGCGACGGGGTGACGCGTTGTCCGAAGAAGCGTTGGCTGAAGTTGTGACCACGGCCACGTTTGGCAACCAAGCCACCACGTGGGGTTATGTGATCGACGGGTACCCAGTGACCGAGAAGCAGTTCAAGCTGTTGGACGGTGCCGGCGTCATGCTGCACGTAGTTTTCGTTCTGCAAGAGGATGGTCGACTTGAAGAAAGTCTCGACGACGACACGGCGTTATTGCGGCTCAGACGCGGTGCTTGGAGAAGGGTTTTTCCTGGTCTACCATGGATATCGGCCCGGTACGGGAATGCTACCAGTTTCGCAGCCACTGATACTGATGGGATGGCCGCGGCTGCGTCGGCGTGTGTCCGGTCGATGCTCGCGTACCGAACGGACGTTTGTTGCAACCGCCCGAGCCGGCTTTACGGCGTGCCGGTAACGGATCGCGAGTACGAGTGCAGCCTGAGCATGTACCTGGATCTATGCCCGGTGTGCAAGGTAGATTGCGACCGCTTGACCCGGTCACCAAACACAGCTACCATGAGACGTTTCTCGCTACAGTATCTGGCATACATCTACTGGACGTGTGGCCCGGAACACGAGGCCGCGTTCATTGGTGACCCGGATCGGTACGCCAACGCGGCACCCGTCACGCCCTTCCCGCATCCGGTGGCCACCACCGACGGCCTGCTATCTCTTAACCCGTACTTCCGGAACAATCTAACGTCTGAGTATTGCGTGGTGTGTGCGCTGTCGTGCCTGTGGTACCCTGAGTATAAGCGCGGCCACCCCGATCTGATGGTCACCTACGGTAACCGCGCATACACGTTCTGTTCGTTCCAA
The DNA here is from genome assembly GCF_005508785.2 of Acyrthosiphon pisum. Classification (NCBI taxonomy): domain Eukaryota; kingdom Metazoa; phylum Arthropoda; class Insecta; order Hemiptera; family Aphididae; genus Acyrthosiphon; species Acyrthosiphon pisum. The sequence continues at coordinate 5,807,020 of NC_042495.1, read as the reverse complement.
TGCAAGCAGGCGTTTTTGCGGCAGCCGACCTTGTACGCCGCGTACACGATGCGCGTCAGTGGTCCCGAAAGGTCACTGTCGTCGTCTCCGCGCCCCCTGGACCAAGACTTCATCGATGGCCTACCCGTACCTGGCTACCTGGAACAGACCGTGGCCTCTCACGTGAGTTCGGCGCTGGTCGAGCTGTCAGCCATCAAGCCTGTGTACCCGGGCCTGACGCCCAAGGTCTCTGCCATGGTGTATTTAGGTCTACACATTGGTATGAACGGAAGCTGCGACAAAGACGTGGCCGAGTACTACCGCAACGCTTTCAAACGGTTCGTTGATACTTGTCAAAGTTTCAAAATTGAGGCATTCAAATTAAAAGCATTGATGTGAATAAAATTGTAATTATCTTATTCCCACGATCTGGATACATAAAATGTGTGTTTTAAAATAATACTAATATTGTAATAAAGATATAAATCAAAATTATAAATTGTACAAAAGATATTAACAAGGGATGATTCATTACGAAGATTATTATAATTCAATAATAATCCCAACTAAATTATGTGCACTTTTTTGAACTTATATCGATAAAATAACTAAAATAACAACATATACCAGCGGGTCTTAATCTTTTAACCATGTGGACCCTGAAGAATGACTTTTTAAAACCACGACCCCCTCCAGGCCTCCCTTTAAAATTTCCTTTGGAATAAACTTTTGTACTCTGAGCGGAGCCATGAATTTATCGATTTTATAATAATATGTGTCTGTGTTTTTTTCCGTCTATCATCTCCTTTTAGGGAACTAAAAATGTTACGATTTTCTAATTTAGAATCTTTTCTGATAAGAAAGTGAATCGAGTTGGTACTTTGAGAAATTAAAGGTAAAAATTTCCAGTAAAAAAATTAAGAAAAATGGGAACTTTAACGCAAAACTAATTCCAATTTCCATTAGATTAACCTTTTTTAGATTTTAAGTGGAGTGGTTCCTTATAAATATTTTTACAATAAATCTCATATTAATTAAGATAAGATATACAAAATTAGAAAACTAGTTGAGATAACTCCTAGTTTAAAGTAAAAATATACCTTCAAAATTTATTCTCAACAATTATTGGATTATTGCACGCATATGTATATGTAAGGCACCGCTGTCCCTCGGCATGAGTGCCGCAAACTCCCAAGTGGCCATAGTCCACTGTTTAAAAACCACCATTGTAAAGGTATCAAATAAAAAGAAATTACGAAAAAACAACAAAAGTACTTGATATTTAAACAATATTATATTCAACTATTTATAATGTTTATAATTAGTTCATAAATTGATTTAGAGTTTTTTTTTTAACAATAATACTATAACATGGGTATTATTTATGTAAAAGAAAGAATAGTGATGGAAGTTATTTATCGTAGGCAGTTTTAAATCATCGACTTAATATTCATAACACATCGAATCATAAACGCAAGCCCTTATAAAATCAATGAGGCGCTGTAAGTTATAAGGCCACTTTTTTAGTTTGAAGCACGTAATATTTTTCTTTAGATCTTTGAGTACGAATTTTAATACGACATGGCACGGGCCAGTTTGCGATTCGATTTCAATGGAATCTAAGTACGTGATGAATGTATTAATGTTATTATTTGATAGAATTAAATTCTTCTCGTATTATAGTTGAACGTTTTAAATGTTTTATAGAAATAATATCGAAAAAATATTATTACAATAATAATAATTTATCTCGTCTTTAAAAAAAAAAATGAATTAAGGGGATGTGAAAAAATGTTAAGGACTGCAATTGATGAGTACTTATATGTAAAGGCTTGAACGGGCTTAATCGGCAACGCTGTTTTTACAACACGCTGCCAAACCAGATTCCTACCGGAAATAAAAAAACTAACAATAGCCGCACTTTGCACTCGGGAACAAATGACAGCAATTATTATACAGAGCTTGCAGTTTTATCTCGTTAGACGGTGCATTTTAAACGTCACGAGACAGACGGTCTAGGGCCGTCGAGAATAGACCGTTTTCGTGGTGAAATACAATTAAATTATATAATAATAATAATATGTCGACTATAATAATAATAACAAACACGCTAAGCGACAGATACGATACAAAATAATATATCGATTGTACGACTGCGTTCTATCGCACGTCACGTCGAATTGAACTGTACCTCCATCATGATATTGATATTAATATAAAACTATACAGCACAACATTATACATTATATTATTAACATCGTTATTTCAATATTATTATTATTATTATTATTATCAGGCATAAAATTAGGTCGGCGTCTTACCTCTTACAAGACACCGGAAGTAGAAACGCGTCCGAAGCGGATTCACACGGAGGCTCTAGGTCTTCGCACTCGACCACCCTGATGACCGGCAACATTTAAGATCGCTGCAAAAACCAACACCACACGCTACACTGAGGACGGCCGTTGTACGACAACACACGCTTAATAGTAATAATAATAATATGATTAGGTAGAAAACCATGTATTATTTTATTATATTACGGCGAGAAAACGAAAACACAGTCACACATGCACACACGAACTTCTGCATGCACACTTACACACGCACACACAATGCACAAGAAATCTATTTCGTTAATTCGAACGCGCAAAAATACACACAAGCCGCGTGGCAAGAAACAATAGCGGGCGAACGAAGGAAGAGACCAGCAATAATGAAAAGAAAAAAAGCATAATGATAAACACACACTCTTTTAAACAGTCTACAAACGCACATGCTAATATATACTTATATATAATATTATATTATATATTCTTCTAATCTCGGATGCACACCACGGTCCGTAAGTTGTTGTTGTGATTAGAAAGCGTCCCGAAAGACGAATAATAATGTTCGCCGGCGCTCGTCGTGTTTTACCGATCGCGTAAGTACCTACCTACCTAAATATTGTTATTATTATTTTATGGTCAGTTGTCAGTACCTATATTACCGCGGTTACCGGTATCGGTGGGGCTCATCGGACTCATCGGACAAAAAATGCACGTCCGACGAGTCGTAGCCGTGTCGTTTTAGAGCTCGTAAATATTAAAATGATTTGCATCTTTTTTTACTACGAATCAGAATCTATATCTCGCTGTTTGGCCGTTTTTCGGAGCCATCATTATATGATTTATTAATTTAAAATACTCGGGCTATATTGACCCACCGCCACGGCACAGTGCAGGTGATAAACGGCGACTTCACTTTTATTTTAAAGGTATTCGATGAAACGTCAGACACCCGTCATAGAATACAACAATGCATTGGATTACCGTTAACCGTCGTTAATTAGTGCTATTCTGTGCTGTACCTATTTTATTTATTTATTTTTACTAATTATAGCACAATATTATAAGTACTTTTTTTTTATTATAAAGTTTTCCTGGCGAAGTCATCTGACAACTTATTATTATAAGTACCTACCTTATGGAGAGAAGAAAAACAATTATTTGACTAGGTATTTAAACATGAGATATAATTATATTTTTTAATGTAGTCCCCCCCCCTTCTTCTAATAAAATGTAACTTAATCTTGGTCTATCATCGTTATACATGGCCCAAGTAAGTATAAGCTGAATGTGAATCGAAATGGTTTTAAAATTCTAAACGCGTTTATTCTAATACGTATACACCTATTGGTTCGTATACCTACTTAGGTACAATATTGTTACTTTTTAATCATAATATGTGTTATTTACATTTTTTGTATAAAAATGTATATATTATAACGGTCAGATCACCTCGTGCATTTTCCATAGTTAAACGGATGTGGACGATTACAGTGTGTACTTTATCGAAGCGGTCATTTTTCACATTCATAATATTATAACAAATCAGAAAAAACCACCGAAAAATGGTCAAATTTACATACACCACCCATTTTTTTATAAAAATGATTTGGATCTTTCTTTTTTATAACTCCAAGAATTTCAATTTTAGATACTTGAAACTCTCACTAGTTATTAATCGTAAATTATAGATTTAAACGTCATAGTATTAAAAGAATAATCTGATAGATCTTTAAAAAAATGTCGAAAAACAAATATTGGCAAGACTAGATAAAAACTATAACGATGATAAATAAAACCGACATCTCAGTTTAAAAAAAACCGATAACCTTGCATTTTAATAACCTATATTTACAGACGTGATAAAAACACATATTATAATAATATTTCTGAAAAATTAAATTTCAGATTAAAAGTTAATGTTTATGATTTATATTTTATTTTATTATTGTCTTTGCTCCCCCTTAGTCCTTAGCGCCTTACTATGTAGATACTATATTATTTTTAATTTAAATTGTATATAGTATTAAACTTTTTACGGCACAGTAATTTTTCGTCACATTTCTGTGCGATTTGCAATATTTCGAGACGTTACATGTGCATACAAGGTCATTCGTATCATACTCGTATCATTGCTATTATATAATAATCATAAAATATACATGTTAATTAGATGTATAATATTATTATGTACTTTGAAAATCTTTACTCATGATGAATTTATTTTTAATCACAGATAATGTTATATGCGTAGGCAATTTTAAAAATGTCCTCTAAACGCTAAATGATAAACCAGAAACCTAGCCGAGAATCGGTTTTCAAATGCGATGGCCGATGATTTATCATTTTTTTTTTCATCACATAATGTGCGACGCCGGCCAAGGACAGCGAAACGAGACGTGTGTGGTGTGTATAACGTCATCAAGTCTCCATGTCTCAAGTCCTCAAGTAAGTACGTTTATTCTTTTTTTTTTGTTATTTAGTTAGATAATATAATTACACATTGAAATTTGAACTTGTTTCAATGAACTTCCAATGTATAGTATCGCGGTCTAAACACGAAAATATCAAAAATAAAACAATAAAAATATCTTTCTTCAAAGACACGGTTCAAAAAAATATATTTACTAAGGCTTTGACGTCGATAGTTATTAGCATGCTTTTCGTTAATATTGAATATACAAAATATAACAGCACCGAAAATCCGTAATGACATTTTTCATGGTTCTTACATTAATTTATGATTTGTGCTTATTTTGTTTTTAAAAATGTATGACATGATCATATTGCATTGGTATTTTCTGTATTGGGCGTTTGTTGTAGGGAAGATGGATTGTTCAACACTTTACGTAGGTATAGTGCATCAGTATTGATGTTGATTGAATCACTATTATACTATAATATTATTATGTTTGATAGAACATTTTTCATTGCATACCTATTATATCTTATTCTGGTGAGTAGTGACCGTTCTTTGCCGATAAGGTAGGAATGAGTTAGATGCACGAAATATGTATAGCTATACGGGTGTCGGTTGCCTGTTCGACGGTCATGTGTTCGAAAATGTGTGTTCGAAAGTTCATGTCATCGAAAAATTGTATCTTCGAAAGATATGTGTTTGAAAGATTTTTTGTTAGAATTTAAAAACAAAACTGCTAAACTAATTGGATCTAGAACGTGGTCCGATATATCCCACACGGAAAATAGGCTTTTCATAATGTGTGAGCATAATCAACTAAGTATAACAATATGCGTTATGCGATCATGCTATACATATTAACATTTCATCTAAAACACGTTATAGTTGACAGGAACATAGTCAGTACAGTACGACATACGCGAAGAACTATGCGCTTTTAAAAATGAACATAGACATTTTAAATAGTATTCATGGTGGTGTAGTTTTAAGTATTGATAATTAAAAACCATGCGTCAATCGACCAATGTTTACTCAGTAGCTGACTGTCTAAATCTTGGTTTTCCAAGAACCACAAACGTTACAGAATCATGGCGCAGGAAATAAATAGGCTAGTTTCTCTTAATCCAGGTAAGTTGAAACAGTTATACAAGGACGGACTTCAAAAAGAGCAAAAAAGAACGTCGATGTACAAAATGCTCGCCTTAATGTATTCAACAAAAAAATTACGATGAAGATAAGTTAGACAAGTTAGAATTTTTAAAAGACATTGCATATAATTTAACTTTATAAATATTTATTTATTATTTTTATATTTGCATTTGTTCTATACATTTATAATAATGATGGGTACCTCTAATAATAATACGATTTAATAATATATAATATTTTATTTTCATTAGTATGTGGGTTTGTTTTATTATATTTTGTAAAATACATATTAATGTAATTTTAGGTTAGGTACATTTATTTATAAGAGTCTGACAATTGAAACATAACTATTCGAACAAATTACCTTTCAAACACATAACTCCATGACTCATCGAACACATGGCTTTTCTAAGATACAATTTTTCGATGACATAAACTTTCGAACACATGACTTCGAACATATGATTTTCGGACAGTTGACCCACACCCGTATAACTACAATATGTTGTATGACTATGTTTCTGTATCAGTAGCTCTTGTATACGCGCATTTACCGCCATCGCTTTGCGTACATAAAATCATGTTTATGTAATGCCTGGTGGTTTTACGTTATACGTTTTCCTCACCTTATAATTTAAATATTTACGTACTCGACTGACTACACTTCATTAGAATGTTCATAAATATTTAACGTTATTGTGTAAAAAAAATAATTTTAATATATAGGTAATATCCATAGACGTTCCTGCTGTAATTGATTATTTGTATTCGATTAAACGAATTAATAACAATAACACTGTATCATATAGGTACACCCTATATTATCAATGATGGTAGGCAATAATTATTTAAACATTTCTTTTTTTAACTACCTACCTAGTTAGTTAATTTTCTAATTAATTCAAATATCCATTGCGAGTTGCGACAAACCAAGCTTTTTCCCATTGGTTTGAAAAATAATACGTTAAAATCATGTTTTACATAATATACAACTGTATGGTTTTATTTTTTCGTAAAATCACTACACTAGTAACTAAAAAACTGATTTATTTATTCCGTGAAAATATAGTACCTCAAAAAAAGAATACTTTTTGTGATCTAAAAATTGTTGTCAGAAAATTACTTTCATGTGTACCTAAATATAAGTGGCATTTTATGTGAGGCATCATAAGATCACACCTGTAGTTCGATGGGACGTATCTGAAATACACACACGGTATTTACTTTTTTTCCGACTCTCATTTATATCGTATGGTTAAGATAATTATAGAAAAATAATTATTCGATGTATAAGTTATAAAAGTAAATTTCTAAAAAAACGTATTATATGTATTCATAATATGGTCGTATTATTTTCATGATATTAAACTTTGTTTCAGGGTAATTCATAGGAACGATTCAAAATAAAAAATATCAAAATATCATAAATCTGATATCCTACTATTGACATTTGTACAGATTCACTTAGCGCTATTAACAATTTTCAGTATAACTTACACTCCTTGATTACCATAGAAATTTAAAAAAGTATAATATGATTGAAAAGGCTAACAAGAACATATTGTATATATTATGGACACTAATTGTCCGTTGTGGAATTGATGACAATGAGAAGGTTGACAAAGTATCTCGAGAAACAGTAAATAACCCTATGACCAAAATACACACCTACTCCTCATTTATTGACTTCTATATGAAAGTTAGCACCTATTGTATACCAATTCATCGAAATCCGAATGATGACACACACCAAATAACAAAATAAGAGAAATCAAAAATACTACCACATACTAGTGGTATGTTTAATTCACATATATTCTGCGAAGAGAAGAACTAACACTGTGGCGAACCTGTAGAAAACATCTTACAATACAGTCAAGCACCTCCTTTGGAACTGTCGAAACCATATTATAATGAAACTATAAAAAGCCTAGGAATGCCTGACAACCTTTTTGAAGCTCTTAGCCCAATTGAAGACAACATCAACAAAATCATTTCATTTCTCAAACATACTTAACCTAGAAAAACCATTGTATTTAACCATATATGTTAATATTTAATATTGTTGTAAGCTAATAACCTAAGTTGTTGAAGGTGTACCAAAAACAATAATAATGTATAACGTAAGAACTGAAATAAATATATATAAACCTCAAGAATCCTTTTTAGTGTTGATGTGGTTTACTTCAAGAATGTTTTTTTAAACTTTAAGAACCTATGTTTATCAAGCTCGTTTCAATAAAAATAAGTAAAGGCTGATGTAAACGTAATCAGCACTGAAAAGAAACCATGAAAACGTATGTCTGTCGTACAAAAATTATATAAAAGTGGAAGGTGACACAAACAGTGTTGATTTGACATTAAATTACTTAGAGCATGAATGTGAATTAATATAAGTATTCTAAAAATGTCGTCATCGTATTGAACAAATTTACCTGTAAATTAAACTAGTAATTAAAGAAAGCTCCGCTTTTAAGCCACGAAAGGAGAATGAGTACGGAATCGTGCTTTACCGGGCTTAAGATTAGAGGCACACTAAAATCTTTGAAAACAGTTTTGCAAGACTTTAGGATGAAAAGTAAAACTTGTTGAACAATGAACAATGAACATGTTAACAGCATCTATGATTCTGAAAATATTCACAAACCGTAGTACATTAAAAGCACTTAGGGCTGTAGGAGAAAGAAAATTGGAATATTGGAAATTTATTATACATGGAATGTTATACTAATAAACTGTGTGAGAGAGCTAAAATCACTTACATTTCTAAAATATTTTAAATGTTTCTTAAAGTTGCCACCCTAAACTTACTAATTTACTAATGGAAACTGCTAAAAGAGAAAGACTTTTCAAGTACTTACTACCCCATTGGTCCGATTTAAATTTTGTCAAAAGATTTGTATTCATTACATTTTTTTAGAGAGTTTAATAGGAAAAATATTTAATGTTTACATCTTAATACAAGTAAGTATATACATAGAATTAAAATAATATATTCGTTAAAATAATTTTTATAATCAGATCTAATAAATTATATAATTAATAAAATTACCTATACGAGTACTACCTATTGGTTATTATTATTTGTATGGCGATCCAAGTAGTATAATATATCGTTATCATATTGTTATAATAAAATTATTGCAGGTAGTTTTGTTTTTATTATTATAATCGGTTCGTGACATATACGGCCATTCGACAATATTAGTTGGTAGATTTATTATTTATTGCTACAGACTATAGGCAATATTGTGAGAAATATAAATATATTATGTATACCTAATTTCTATTGTCCATTACCTATTATTTATGGAACTTATGGAGTATATTATATGAATTTAATACAAGATTAAAATTTAAGATAATCTTGACAGTTTAATGCATACAGGCATGAGGCATATAGTAAATTGGATATTAGTACAGAATTAACTTTTGAAATATATAACGATCTATTGATTTATGTGATTTAGTGTATGGTTTAGCCACATCAGTAAGTGAATATATCGTATTGTAGTTGCCTATTATTTTGTATTCACTTTAATCTACAGTTATATCATAGAGAGTTATATATCAACAGCCAAGCTAATCATTTCTACATTAAATGTTTTAACAATTTGACAATAATCACTTTAAAAATATTTAGATATCAAAATGATTATTTGGGTTTAACATCCACTCATCCCAACTATTACAATTTTTTGTGAACATCCAGATTTGAACATACTCGGCTTTAGGCTGCCCCCTGTACCACAATACGTAATATAATATAAAATAACACGTTTCTCCGTAGGTGATTATTGAATTCGGACACACAACTCTTCAATATCGATCGGTGTGTATTGTTATAAATTTATATATTTAATTTAATATTATAATATAATACTGCTCAACGTTCAATAATAATTATAGGTAGAGCAGAAATATTTTCGGACAGGTCTCCCTCATCTCGCCACAGCAATAATGACTCCAACATATATGCCCATCATGAGATAATATATACATATTATATATTTTATTCCATTACGACTGTCGAATGTTAAAACCGTAGACGCGCTGAATGCTAATTCCGGAATCACAAAAGCCAACTAAATATACGTTTCCGCGACAGTCGCGATGTAATCGTAATAGTGTGCCGTTTTTTTATGTACAGGATGATCACCCGAATTTCACAATGCCGGCGGCACGGGTATCGTGATTATTATTAAAATTGTACGCGATCAAAATCAATTTTGAAAGGCAAACTTTTGATGTCCATATGCATAATTATATGTGCGTATAATAATACAGAGTAATAATTATTTTAAAGGTTAACACTCGTTACCTCGAAAAGTTTTGAAAATAAAATATAAAAACAAAACAACATTTTTGAAAAACAATTATATTTTTCCTATTTTTTATCGTTATATTTTTTTAATTTTTTGAATAACAGCATGCATTTTCAACTTCCGATTACATCATAATTTAAAATGTTGTTTTGTAATTACTTTAAAGTTCAAATTATCTGAAAAAAAAATAATTCGTAAAAACGTTAAAAGTTTTTGAAAAAATTAGTTTTCTCTTTTAAAAGAATCATCTTGTATGCTAAAACATACAACAATATTTATAGAATTATTCCATTACTTACAGATAGTTACGCGGCAATCATCGTATGGAAAAACTATCGTAATTGCGTTCCCCAACTAAAATTTATCGTATAGATTTTAAACGGTTTTTCGAGACGACAATTATTATTATATAAATCGAAAAGAAAATAATCAATATCCGGGTGCATATATAGGAAAAGTATTATATTTGTATTAAGCCCGAAGTCGTACCCACCTTACACAGCATATATTTTTACATTATTTCAATCTAAATTTTTATTCCGAACACTCCTTTGCTCCGAATAACATTCATTTTTATATTATTATTATTTCAATTCAATTTCAATTTAAATTATTGCGATAGTATTTATTCTTTATTTTTTTTATTAAGTAAACCGAATAAAACGTATATTTTTAACATTTCCGGCTCGAGCACTACCACAAAACTCGTATTAAATTACATTATAACTCTATATAAGTTGACGTGTCTTTTAGTATGGACCAGTATCTTTAACTGTGGTATAGATAAAGGATAATTAATTATAATATCTATTACAATAGAATTGTCATGGAGTTGACTTTAATTTCGATGAAAATTGTGAAATTTAAAATATGTTTAAAAAAATCTGGGAAAATATGTAAATATAATAGTTTTTAATTTGTTTGGTTTCGTAAATTGTCTCTACTGTTTAGTATTAGACTGGAATTCGAATTTTTTTTTTAATTTTGATATAGGTACCTTTCTTGAAGAATATATTTTAATACAATAGCCTAAATGAAAACTTTTTTTTCAAATGAGAACTGTCTTTATATGGTGAGTTTATATACGATCGTACCGAGGATAATACTTCTTAATAATGATTTAATGTAAAATAGACTTAATATTTATAGTTTATTATACTTATTATACTCAGAAATGTTTACAAATTATACAATTTTAAATTGTGTATTACTATAATTTTCAAAATAATGATACCCCCCCCCCCCCCCCCCATCCTTATTACATCAAGTCAAATAGTTCAGAAACTCGTTTGAATTTCTATTTATATTCATCAACATTTTGAAAATAATAATATGCTTAACAATTTAATGTAAAAAATTAATGGTTCTCATTTCTCACTTCTTCAATGACATACAAAAATCTAAGTATAAAAAAATAATATGGTCTTTAGGTAAACGTAAAATTTAGATAAATAAATTAAGTTTTAAAATGTAAATGAAAATAGAGCGAGTCATCCTGTATAGCTTAACGTAAAATAGAAAAAAATTTAAATCCAAAACATACGATAATTTATCGGTATAGATAACCTACCAACCAAGCATCATAAATTGGCCGTATTGTTCACGATGTTACATAATGCATATATTTTTTTTTTATTTTAATCCGAAGATGAACAATGCCGATTGTGACCAGATCTAATAACGAAACGTTAACTTGTATAGTGCGATACACCTAGTGTGCTTCACACGTTACAATTCTATAATAATTTCACTTTTATTATAATAAATATTATTATACACTCAGAGACTTATTCAGAATTTTTGCGCCCGTGTGCTTATTTTGTTTCTCTACCTCCTCCTCCTCCTCCTCCTTCTCATTCTTATAATTATTGTCGATTGTTGACATAAAACATTAATTGCATACATGATCCGTGACTTAATAGGAAAGACAAATTACTCAACATAGAAAAATAAACAGTAATTTACTAAATTTAAAAAACCAAAAGTAATTAATATATATAAATTGTAAATCATAAAATAATTATGTATTCAAAATAAAAACGAAACAAAAATTCAATGTTCATAAAAGTATTCTATTATATGGTAAAAGCAAACAATTCATTTCTAATGATTAGAAAATAAGACCCGGACATAATTATTATAATGGTCAAACAATATTAAATTAATTTTATAATAAATGGAAATAATATTATGTCCTTATTATAATCGACAAAGTGCCACCTAGATCGATCGCCCCTTTTCTAAATACTTCTTAGCGTATACCATAATTATTTCACGTCAATGTAATATTATAATAATAATATTATTCAGGACATACTTTATACGTACAGACAATAATAATTGTTGTGAAAAATAATAATAGTTATAATTATTTATGCCTAACAATAAAGTACAACTGCACGTCTCTCGGAATTTAAACGCGTTTATATTATATACTTCAACAAATGGCTAACGACAATAATTACAGTCGTGTTCGGTGTTCCATTAGTATATTATACGTATAGTCATTAGTACCTAATAAGCGTTATTTTTTAAACGCCGCGTAAACTTTGTTTTTATTGCCGAAAATTATGTTCGAAATTCCCATAGACGTATATAACACAATACAATTAATGTACCGACGCGTTTTTTTTTTTTTTTTTGCTAAAATAAGTACTAATTAATCGATATTATTAAACTTCAGAGGGATTGTATATATTATAATATTATACTATGAAGGTATGAATTACTATGTAACAGTCGTTGGAATAATATTATAAACGCTAAAAGACTTTCAAACAATCGATGGAAATAATAATTATTGTTTCATTTCTCATTTTCAAAGTGTTAAATAATTATGATTATGATTATGTATTAATGTTTTTGATAACAATGTAATTAATTATGAAAAAATAAAAAGACATAATATTATAAGGCACGGCGGATACTGCGCCCTGTAACAGACATCAAATCAACGAAAACCCCGTAAAATCTATTGTTTCACGGAAGCGTTTAAATCTGAAACAAACTGCAAAATGAAACAATTTCCGTTGTACAGTGCAAATGCGACAATAATCTAATCAGTCTTTTACGCACCTGCGATGTAAAATGTAATTTACCTACGGAGGACATATTTTTGTTATGCAACGCAGTTAAAACATTTCACACAACGTGACGTAGAAAAAACTAGACTAATAAACAAAATAATATAATATAGTAGGTACACGCCAGTATGGAATTCGATTTAGCGTCGATCAATAAATTATTAATATCGCATGAAAGTTTTGACGCTCGCGCGTTAACGATAACGATATCCATGTTTTGTTTATCACCTTTTATTTTATATCATTTTTACCTCGGCCGCTATGTATTCTCATAGGTAAATGTTAAAAAAATTTCAAAAAAAAATGACCGAATAAACGGGGAAAAAAGATAGAGAAAATAATTATATTTTTATTATAAATTATCAGCTGTACAATTATTGTTTGTTTTTCGTATCTTCGGTCGTTTTCAACTGCAAGGCTTTGCATATTGTGCACTATTGCACTTAATTTAATAAAAATAACATTATTACAATGACGACGCACGCGTACGGTATAAAACCTACCCACGACTATTTTACTGTATTATAATAATATTATAATAATCGTATAGTGTTCCAAGTGATCTTTACGAGATCGTGTATTACGATAACAATATTATATTGGTATAATAGGTATATTATTTTATACCGTAGCAGTGCAGGTCGACACTGTTCGATACGATTCCATGGGAAACGTTACGGAGAGTTATTGTAATAACTATGGATCGGGAGCACCCTGGTGAAACAATATCGGACGTTTGAGATGTGCACAATAAACCGCGGAAGTGCGCGCAACCACTTTAGGAACACTAACGACCCAGAAAGGAATAATAATACGCTGAACGCCCACTCGAGAAAGGATGTATTATCCTATACCCGTAGACGTTGCAATTGCTAATTATTATTATTATTATTATTACTATGTACAGTTTAAATACTTCATCGTACATACATTTCCATCAACGGACAATTTTTAATAACCTAAAACTATTTACTTGTCTCGCTGTTATAATTGTCTTTTTTACGACGGCGTAACGTGCAATATCATAAAAACATAGGAATTAATTTATACCGTTTTCGTTATATAAACGAGAACTTATCAGAGCACAGCGACTTGCCGAATCTTCGCAGACGTTTATCTAACGTAATAATATTATTATGTTATGAAAAACAACTGAAGAGTGCGAGTGGTGTAATAATTATGAAGAATGATCGGGGTGTCAAATCTCCCCACGACTTTAACCAACTATTAATTTTTTTTGTACTTCCAAACAAACAATTATTTATTGTATTTGATAAAATGTGTATAATATAGGTCAGATGATAAAAATCAAAGCTATAGCACGGTCAATCATTTTTCCGACACAGCACGCGGACGATAAGTGATAATTTATTTAGTTCTTTTGCTCAGGCTTTCCCGCTATCAGCTTATCACTCTCCCGCTGTTAATCACCATAAATTGGTAGATAGGTAAAACATTATGCGTTTATGTTCAAACAGCTTGGAAAATAGTATGAAATCGCGCACAACCATGAAACCACTTTACCGAGTCATTCATTTTTTTGAAATTTATGATCCCTAGTGGCTTGTAAATTTTACACTGATTTCAAATCTAAAAAAAACAGTATTCCCCGCAAATGCGGTAACACCAAAAGTTATGACCGTTTGAACACCGAAGGTTAAGCGTGAACCACTGCAAACTACTAATATAGTGTCCCCGATTATGTGCGCCTTATTATTGCTTTATTAAAAGCCCAGGTACTTTAAAATTTTACCACATCAAACAAATGGATATTATGTTCGATTTAAGTCCCGACTTCGATCGAGCGATTGGAGGTGGAGAGCGTTTCGATTGTGTTCAGCTCTCAAAGTCAATATACAATAATAAACAATACACGAGTGTGTTACATTTTTTTTCATTTTGAAAACACCATTTTCTAACATGAGATTATGCTCGTTGTACACTCCATCGCTTTTCATAAAAAACAAGAAAATATTTACCTTAAAAAAAAAAATCAATAAAATACTCCCGTTTACAAAAACTACAAGAAACTGGTAGCCTTGTATAAAAGATTCGTCCCTTAAAGTTTTGGTATGACAAAGTGTTGATCTCCACACGACCGTAACAGAATTTAATGAGTACAATTTATTATAACAGCTACTTTATTTTCAACACCCATTTATAGTATCATACTTATTATACTTGATTATAAATAATACTAATATTTATATTCAATGGTACTATCAATTCGAGTTTATATTTATGAGCAAATATATTATTGTAGTATTATATTTGATCACATTGTATCTTCAATGACCTTGAAACTGTCGTTTTTTCTAAAAAAAATAAGACTTCAAAAGGTATACATATTATGTACCCATATTATGTTTATTGGTATATGAACATGCGATGGGAAAACCTGCGAAAAACGTTAATAATATCTGACCTTAAAAAAAGTATTTCGAATACCTACGTCTAATTAGCATCAGTTATAATATTTTAAGCTTTAGCTATTATTTGAGTAAAATGTTTCACGATGTTTATATAAAGGAAAATATTTTTAATGACAATTATTATTTTTTTTTTTAATAATGAGTTCAGGTACCAGAACGTAAAATTAAAATTATTGTTAAAAACATAATTTCCATCCGTTTAGTTATTTTATTGTTTATTCGATTTTCGTCGTACCCATAATGTTTTTATAACATTTTTATAAATACACTGTGTGCGCTGTCCACCTACAAATGTGTTTATTTATCCTTATCTTGTAATCTTTACGATATACGTCGTAATATTATTGTATACAAATAAAAAATATAACGAGCAAATATAGGGGACAATATGAAAAAATAAATTTAACAAAACGCCCCGTACGTGATTGATACTACATCAAAATACTTGTTCTTACTCAGAAAATATGCGTCGAGAATACTAGCTGCGAACCACGATCGGTTAAAAGTGACTTAACTTTAAAACATTCAAAAAATAATACGAAAAAAACGGCAGTACTTTGAAACATATAACAAGTTTAAAAGATCTGTTCATTCGTGCTAATTATCTTTCGCCATTAATAATATGGAGAGTCGTATTGGTTTTCTATTGAAATAATGGAAAATACTATAATACATATACACTTATAATTCTTATACACATATTGTTATATTATACGAGGGAAAGACATTCATTGTTTAAAATATAGCATTGAATATTCAAATTATTATTTCAACTACGCGCCACCGTATATTATATGTCATCGTACGCAATTATTCATAACGATGTGGTTTAATGCTTTAAAACATTATGATATCATCTACAGTGTGGATTAATTGATTAGGCCTTAATTGAACCGATTATTCTATAATATGCATATATATATATATATAAATAGGGTGGCTGCCCGCTCCAAGCAAACCCCGCCATTGTTTGCCACTGTTGTACCATCGCAGATTCTAAATAATTGTGAAGTAAAACGTATACAATCAACGATTATACAGAGGGATTCGCCAAACATTTAATCGTTGATTGTATACCAAACATTTTACCTTAAATATTTAAATTATTCAAATTCTGATTTTTGAAATATGTAAACTAGATACTTGGACTACTTAATAACCAAATTTTAGAGAACTTCGATTTTTATACCAATCAAAGAGTGTACCATGTTGATACAAACAACTTTATTTCAAATGAGAATTGCAATGTTTTTATTATGAATGTTAAGCAGACTATTTTCCTATAAATTGTGATGCGTCTAAATCGATATTTAGTGATTTAAAAAACAGTTCTGATTTATTAATATGTATTTACTAAGGATAATGAGATAATAGTCCTTAATAATGGTTTGTAATAAAATATTAGTAAAATATTATTATACTATCAGATGTGTTTCACAAATTATGACATTATTTTAATTAACTGTTGTAATTATTTTCAAACCACCATAATATCACATCATCGAAATCGATGATTATAGACCTGTTTTCTATTAGAACATAAAGTAAAAAATACCTCAAAAATTCCTCGTTCATATTTCCATTTAAATACAAATATATATATATTTTTAAATCTGATTAATTTAATTTTTCCAGTAAAAAAGGGTGATCCTTATCTGAAAAAAAGTTGATATCGCTACAGGACACTCCTTAAAATATATAAATATCAAGCATTACAGTTTGTAATTACAGTTTATGTTCCTACGAACATATTGTTCCTAAAAAATACCGAAAATCAGAATTCTAAAAAATGCGTTATTAAAGGATAAGATAGGGTGAACATAATTATTTATCTAGCGAATCGCCCTTCATACAGGGTGTATTTTGTGTCATTATACGCGAGGTTTTTTAACGATTATGGATCGATGAAATAGAATTTCATTAAAATGAAAAAGACGTGTTTCTTTATTTTTATCATGAAATTTTTTTATAACAATTTCAAAATTTTTAAACATGCACGTGTACCAATAAAAAAATCAACTTTATTTTTTCAAATGGTAACTACTATATTTTTAATAAATTCTGGGGGTGCTTTTTTTTTTTGAAAATGTTGATAGTCAAATCATCAATTTTGGCTTGCTAGTTTATTAACTATGGTCCTCCAAAGTTTAGTAAAATATGCACCAATGAAATAATTGATTTAGGTTTAATTTATAAGAGCTAAATCATTTTTTGTCTCATAACTACATTTTTATACACTTAAGTTGTTTGATTGGTAATCTAATGACACTTTCGAAAAAAAAAAACATAAACAAAATTGTTGGCAAACATAGTTAATTATTTTTATTTTAACAAACAATCATCAAAATTAGTATTATTATTTAATTTGTTTTTATAGGTAATCGTAATTAATTACTTTACTGTTACTTTTCTTACAATAGCATAAATTTGGATTCTTTATTACTTATTAGGTGGCTAAAGTGATGATGGCAAATTGATAAATGGACAAATGGTATTCGATTGTTGACATTAATGTAAGTATGCCCTTAAGTATGCATGATGGTTTAAAAAAATTGTATAAGGAGAAAAGTGCAATGTTTTGTGGTGCTATTCTCGTAGTAGAATAAACTTGAAATTTGAACCATATATGTTCCCTATATTGGTAGGTATCGCATGCAAACTGCAAAGTTTGAATTTAGGAGTTGAAATTCATAACCCTTCATATTTTTTAGTTTTGGACATTTACATTTTATTTTGTACTTTTCCTATCACAAATTCCTATCTTACTTTTTTTACAATAGAATTAATTTAGATTCTTTAATAGATGGCTTAAGATACCAAATAGTATTTGATTCTTGTTATAATAATATTGGAAATTTATAATTAACTCAGATTAAAAGTATGCTTAAATTAGGTACAAACCTAGGTATATTGAGATTGACTATTTCTCTAAATATCTTGCAAATAGTTTATTTTAAATCACGATTATTAAATAATTCTTAGAGAATTTCAACTGCTAAATTCATACTTTGCATATGATACCTACCAATATAGGGAACTTGTGGTTCAAATTTCAAAGTTGTAAAAGTTAGTTATAAGAAAAAATGATTTTTTTTTTGTTTTTTCTGTTTCGACCGACGGCGTCGCGGGGACAGCTTTCGCAATACTTCCGCGACGCCGCCATCGTTTATTGAAAATCAACATTTTATACATACGTGAGGGGGGTAGACGGGACAATACCCCGACTTAGAAAAAATGATTTAGCTCTTGTAAATTAAACCTATATCAATTATTTCATTGATGCATATTTTACTAAAGTTTGGAGGACCATAGTTAATAAACTAGCAAACGAAAATAATCATATAATTGCTACAGGACATTATTCGTCTCCATACCTAATAGTATTATTGTTTTCGTTCAATTTGTTAGTAAGAAGTGGTTTTATCTTTAATTGTATAATATATGACTCAATTATAACTAGAAAACAATATTAATATAAATAATAGATAAAAACCAAATGGGATATAATAATTGTATTAATTGTTATTTTAATCTTTCGAAAGCTAAAACCAATCAATTTTATAAAAAAAAGTGAATGTTGTAAATGCTTTCAAACGCGTTGTTTAATCGAATCGTTCAATGAATTGATAAATATTTTATACAGATCGTTAGGCTCAAAATAATATATTATTTTATAGTTACCATACTTTAACTCCATTGGCATAAGCAATAATATACATAAAAACCTATCAATTCATGCGTATACAATACAGGATATCATATTATATTATAAATTATTATTATAAAATAATAATACTATAATATTGTCCGTTGAAATTGTATTTTGTGCAATAAATGTATTTCGTCCGTACTATTACTGGTGGTATGGTATTATAGTCGGGCCGGTAAGGATTAAATATTTAAAACACGAGGCATGATGGTATTGCGCAAAATTATAGTCAAATTGAAACGTCCGACTATAGATAGATAATGTTATAAAGAAGACGTGTCAAAAATCGCGAACAAAATATATATTATATTATATTGCGGGCGCGTGATCGGCGGGAAAAAAAGGCCGTTAAGATATTATATATAACCGACCGACGAAAATCGAACTGAGTTATTATACATTATTATAGATAATCTACCGCAGAACTTTGCGGGTATTAAACTAGAGCTTTTTTTCGTGTAACGATTTACCCTCAGGCCGGTAAATCGCTGCACGTTGAAACACACAAATGGACACCTCTATTTAGATGGCATGTGCTGATCGACTTGTATAACAAAGAACAAAATCTATGGGTCCCTCGGTGAATCGCGTATCATTTGGCTGACACTATTCCATTCGTTTTGAAAAACAAAATAATACATTCCAGTCGGTAAATAAACAAAACGTTTAATTTCTGTAATGTTTTCACTGACGGTAGGTAGTCCGCGGGTTTTCTTCAGCCGAAATAGCTTTAGGCCAGTACAAGTTTATAATATAATAATATATGATGTTAATAATATTATATAGGTACTTAACATAATGCCTACGTTAACATTTGAATTTGTACGAAATAGGATGTAAACAGTGTTCTGAGATAATATTATAATTATTACAAAACGTATAATATAAATTCCGCAGTTCAACGTAATATAATATTATTATTCCTCAAAGACAAACGCGTAATATATCAGCTTTAACCATTAATAATTTGGTTTACGTACTATTCTATAATGTAACATTGGTTGTTACGACCTAACCTAACCCTGACGGGGTGATATTTTTAAAGGTGAAAAAAAAAACAGAATATTTAATTTATACGATTATGTTAGACGATGTTAAACAAGACGCCATTGTTTCGCTTTTAGGTTTCAATATGTACTGAAAGGAATAACTGATAAAATGAAACTTTAAAGTGAAAAATAATATTACATAATATGTATTAATACATTTTTAAGTTGTAACAAAAACATATTTCTCAAGTCCTAACACATAAAAGTAAACCATATATCTAATACTAGTATCTAATACAAATATTATGTAATATATTACAACAAAGAAAAAAAAGTCCGCAATACTTTGACATCTATTCAATGAACCTAAACTATCACGAAAATATAATATGTGGTTAAGCAATTAATTATTTCTATATTAATATTTAATAATTCACGCTATGTTTAAATAACGGTAAAGATATAGTATTGCTATATAGATATAGCAAGTAATGAATGTAAAAATCTTATATTTACAACATAACTATTACATACTATAATCGATTAGATTTCTTATCATCAACATCATCATCATCACATTATTATTATTATTATTATTCATGTTGATTGGTAATATTATTACCCATCACCTGCCCATATATGACATAACATTTATCCAAACATAATTTATTCGTTCACTCTTTTTGTACGATATTATACCAAAGAATACTTATCATAAAAAGATCATCCTATTTTCAGAACCAAATGCGATTCAATGCGCTTTTACGAAATCGATTACCCATCAACTAAATGCTAACGTTTAAGTTATTGGTAGGTACCTACAAATAAACACTACAAATTATCATAGACGCATATTTGTATAGGATGTATTGGTTTACAATTTATTTAGTTTCTATTTAAAAATTTGTTTTCTTGCGTAAGGGCCATTATCACTATTTTCAAGTGAGAACTATATAATATAGAATGTGTATCCCATTCAAAAACCAGACAGTTGTGGGTTTAATTAATTTGTGAAATGGGCTGCAAAACGATTAGTGTTATATTTTTTTCTCGTTATCTCTCGAGCTATTTTCCGACAAATCAACACAAATACGTCTGCACGAAACAAAAAATATAACGTATATAATATTCCAAAGAAAATAGCGTTTGCCATAAGCAGTAGAAAATAAAACGTCTCGGCAGTATGCCAGTTTCGTATATGGACAGAATAATATATTCAAGCACCGAAAAAACTCCACGAAGTCCACGAAGTTGTCCCCCCTCCGATTTTGTCCGACCTTATCAAAAAAAATGTTCCAATGTTTCTCAAATCAATTAGGTAAGTACAAATTAATTTTGAGAATTTGCAAATTCTATATTATAAATTATAAATTAATTTTTTTGAAAATTTTACCATTTTTTTTTTTTTTTTGTCAGCCCTTTATACTTTGCCCGCGTTTGACTCAAAAAAATTCGTGCTAATAAGAAACTCGTAAACTTCGCCGGACAGAAAAATAACCAATAAAAACGACTTTGCAATAATTATTTTCAATTAGGTAATTTGCAAGATATTATATTGGCGAATTTTTCAAGTCAAAAGTGCGCGGAGATCTAGGGGAGGGGAGGGGGGGGGGTATAATTTTGTTGACACACGATAAAAACTGGTATTATATTATATTAACATCTGTGCAGTTGGCTTCTGTGGGCTGCCCCACTAACGAATACATATTATTATAACCGCAATGTGGGACGTCGTCATGTGATTACTTACCCGAGAAAAGGATGGGCGCGTACAATATAATATAATATGTATAGGTAGGTAAACTTGGAGAGCGGCATAAAATAAATATTATGCGAATTACTCCTGAGCGTACCGTTTTCCGTTTCCGACGACCGACACACAATAAACTACCCATCGTCGTATACGTATCGCTGCAGCAAGTTATGTCCTTTCGGCGAGTATGCTGTGCGGGTGGCGCGGGCGGGTGTAAAAAATAAAAAGAAGCACCCACCCGCGCACTGGAAACACCGCCAACGTACGAGGTAAGAAACGGACCCGACTCTTTTTTTCAGAAATTTATTCAAAGACAACTGCGCCATCGTCCTTGAATGTTTCTATACGGTTTTCCGACTCGCAGAAAGTTATATATATATAGGTATGCAATATACATAAATAGTTTTTTTTTTTTTTTTATTGGCGACCGAATAAATTGCGAAAATCGAATAATATTCGTGTGTTGCGTAAGAACGAGCAGACACGTATTATTATACAATATTAATACGTGTCTGGAGGATTGAGAAAAAAAAGTTCGGTACGAAAAACGTCGCCGATATGATATGCGGTGACGGAGGACAAGCAACAAGACAACATTTTTTGCACAGACGTGCAGTAAACCGAGACTTGAACAGTAGAATTTTCGTCCTCGCGTCGCAATTTAGCTGACACATCGATTATTTTGGTACACATTTATAAGAATAATGTGTGAATATTTGAAACTAAAATAATATCATTGAGTGTATATTATATAAAGGTATAGTACAATATTATATTATACTCAATGTTAATACCTATAGAGTATAGATACGCGAGATATCTTTTAATAGAGAAAATAAAAAACAAATTATGCCACAGATAATTAATTTGATACAAGAATATTAAACCAAAACATAAAACACAATATTAAATGTATTTCTGAAAGAATTCAAAATGCTAGGATGGTATTCAAAATATTTTCCGATTACTATTTTCAAGAAAAATTCAAATATCTACATAGCGAAACGATGATTGTATTGATTTTACAATGATGTGTTTTATTACATATTTTTTTTTCTATCATTACCTTTTGGAGCAACAAAAATTCTTGAATTTTCAACTTTGAGGATGTTTTCCGGTAGAAAATGTAAACTAGTCGATAAGGTGTGGTGTCAAAAATAAAAAATTCAAAGAACTATTAATACTTGAGAAATACAACAACAGCAAAATAAAAAAAACCGGAAATGTTTACCTAAAACGAGTTTCCATTAACGGTTAACGTAGTTTATTTTGTTGTAACTCAAAAATGTATAACTGTGGGGACTTTGGATTTTCACCGAATATAAAGTTATGATCGAGCGTTTCGTTTGCATCAGAAATGACCTACCCACGTAAAAACTTAAATCATTTTTTTATCTACTTATGAAAATGATACAGTCATATTCCTACCTATAAAATAATATAAGTTATAACATGTTGCAATAAAATAAAATATAAAACTATAATAATATCTCTTGTTACATTATACCAAACGAATAAGGTCTTATAATATTATATTATTATATGAAAACAGCTTGTGAAATATTATATTAGCATCATATTAAACAATTTTATCGGCAATTCGCTGACCAGCGTCCAAATAATAATTGTTTTAATTATAACATCAACTATATACTCATGTTCGAAATTTTTTAATACATAGGTGTTTTACGATGAACACGTCATGTGCAAATTATTTTCATTAAATATTTAAACTAATTCACTTCAAACAGATATCAGGTAACAAAGTGAATATTAATTCATGCAGAAACGAAATTGAATTCGCAAGTAAAACCGTATTTGAATATGAGCTCAATCGAACGACTCGTTCACATTTTGTCGTTGTACATTGTACAATACCATTAAAAATGCAATAAATTAATTTTTAATGATATTCATATTTATTTAGGTCTCAATCAAAAGCGCACCGAGAGTAACACGCAGTTTTCCGACAAGTGACTACAATACATACAAATAACAACAATTTTACAATACAATGAGTGATCAAAGATAAATAATAAAACTACGGTTTGAAAACTAAAAGAGATCAAGATAATAATGTAAGTGTGTAAAGAGTAAAATATTTAGCAGCGTTCAAAAAAAAAACTGGAACACTCAGTGGGGAAAATGACGAATAAACGTTATCGATTTATTCAATTCTTTTTCATCGACGTCTATTTTAAGAATAATTTAATATATTCAATTTTTTTTATCGACGTAAGCGGTAGCATACGCGTGGGCACTACAAGTCTCGTACGTTACTTATTAGTACTTCAGTACACATAGTTTTACAAGCACTGATAAATTGTGTGTAATTAAATCTATATTGTCACGTCGAGCTGGCGAAAGAGTGTGGATTTTATTTTTAATTTATAGACAGTATTCCTACCTATATCTAAACACGAATAAGTCGCATATTTGTAAATGACGTGTGCGTATAGGACTTGTAATTAAAAACTTCAAACCGTAAGTAATTATTATAATATCGTGAATTCGACGGAAAATATTGTAACTGCTGCAGCCGATAATCAATTTAATTCAAAAACGAAATTTATTGGTATAAAAAAAGCAGAAACTGCAATAGTAATAAAAATAATAGTAATAATAATAACGGCTGTACGTATACGGTGTATAGACGAGTCGTGAAATTCTTGGAATACCCTAAATCAATATAAGATTTAACACTCGAGTGTATTATGCAAAACTCATTATTATACGACTATTCGGTGGCATACCTAAAACGGCTAAAACGATCGAATAACTAAACTACACAAAAATGCAATTAATTCTACACTACACTCGCGCCACGGCCCGAATGCTCGTTTAAATAATAATCCAATTAAAACGGTTTGTACGACTTGGGAGACGAGAAATGGCACCCCATTACCTTTTCGTAATATTTGAATCAGTCGTTCGAGATGGATCTGATTATACGTCATTATTATTGCACTGTGGTCTTCGATCGGTGCCAATAGACCAATTGTACCGTACACAACTTGACACCGCTGGCTTTCAACTTAACTTAACTGGTGGCATGGTGCATCTTCCACGGTCTACCTGCAGCAGTCGGTGCAAGTTTCGTAATAGTCGTTATATTATATGTACCATTGTACCCATATAATTGTCGGATTATTCGTCAAATTGTGCACCAGTTTCTGCAGTGTGCGTTAGAAATTATTAGAAAGCCGATTACTTCGTGGACAAGACTATAACGCATCCACTTACGACTATACAGTCGTAGTCAATAAAAGAGCTTCGCTTTCTGACTTTTCCAATCAACCGCACAACCAATCGGAATAGTCCCAATAATGATCAGGCCCGCTCAATGTCTACCGGATGTATATAATGTACAAATTCAATTCTCGTGTACTTTGATTCTTTAACTCTAATCTCTTCCAGCATTTGTATAATATATATTATTCCTTGTCAGGCATAAAAGTTGGGATTTATCCAATTACCAACATCAGCTCTTCCTTAACTTTTTCTGTTCTTCTAGTGCTTATATATTCATTGATTTTTTCGATTCCCATACACTTTTAAATCACCTGCTTCGTCTCAATCCGAGAAATCTTTATTTCTTTCCTTAGTACCCAATTTCTGATTTAACTCATAATAGGTACCTATCATTCAAGCGATTGTCAAAAAAACTAAATTTTACTTTTATTGCAAGACGTATTGGGTTCTTTATTTAAAACATGTAACAAGCAGTATCTCAGTGAAAAACAGTAAAAATGTAAAAAATGTTTTATTATACTCTTATTAAATAAGTTTAAAAAAAAATAATATTCATACGATAAACTTTCCATAAATCGGGGTGAATAGCGCTAATATAATGGCCATAAAATATTACATAGTCATATTATAGTTGACTGCAACTACATAGCGTAATGTTTCAAACTGTGTATCAGACATCAGTGCTTTTAAATCCGGGGGCTTAACCCCCAGAATTTAAAGTGCCTTCGTGGACTATGTAAATAGCGATAAGGGCGCGGGCCACATATCTTTGAATAAATAATGCTAGCCCCCTTCCAATCCGACCAAATGTCCACCTATGCATTTAATAATCTATTACAATATGGCATGATATATAACTATAAATCCTTCAATGTTTAATTAAACTGATTATGAACTAATATAATCGAGTACGCAACTAGATTGCATAAATCATACGAAACGTAATATAGCAGTTTAATATTTAATTATAATTTATAAGCTATTCATTGAATATTTTTTTTCTTTTCTTTATTATTTCAAAATACACACATCATTCATAATATTATATATTATTATGTTAACCCGCGATAACTCGCGCGTTGTCTTTTACGCAATTGCTCGCGTGTTAGATTTTTTCTAACACTCAATTAGTTTATTTAATTTCATCAAAACACAAATTCCGTTTTATACAATTTATATTTATTGCATTATTTACAAAGACATATATATATGAGATACTTGTGCCACTTTAATTTTACCACTTTAGTGTTT